>NW_007578025.1:322923-333376 GCF_000690725.1 Stegastes partitus
AAAAAAAAAGCCTAAAACTATAAATTGATTATCAAAAATATTGCAGTTTAATTTAGCGGTTGACCAAAATGTTATTGTTCAAGTTCGATACTGAGTCCAAATATTAGAAATTAACAAAAGCAAAAATGTTTTTACTTCACTTTTATAGTAAAAAATGAAAATCTTGGTGTTAAAATTTAGTCTAACTATGGGCGCCGCTGTAGCTCACCTGGTTGAGCTGGCGTCCCATGTGCAGGGCTACAGTCCCAATGTGGAGGTCATGAGTTCGAATCCCGCTCATGACCCTTTCCCACATGTCCTTCCCCCATTCTTCTCCCCTACTTTCCTGTCTCTCTCTGACTACACTCTCCAATAAAGGCACAAAGGCTAAAAAAAATAAAAAATTATTCTAACTAGAGCGCTAAAGTTTGCTAAAATGCTGTCCATTTATTTTGAACATAACTTTTTATCTTTCAGTGCTGACAGGCTGTAAGTTATCAGATAGTGCTGTGGGCCGGACACTGGTACAGAGTGGTGACTGAATTGTCAAATTATTCTATACCGTTATTTAGAAAAAAGCTAAATATCAAATCCCGATCAGATCAGTAGTTGGCGGTGCCTGCAGATACTTAACAGCAGCGTTGTGGCGTTTCAAACGTTGTATCTGTTATTTTGGGGAAAAGACTCTGGGACAGGCCCAGAGCTCGCGAGCCGAACCCCCCGCTGCTTATAAAAATGCCATCTGAAATGTGATCCTAAGCGGGCCGACAGCAGCCTGCCTGTGGTCACCGTAATCCTCGCGGAATAAGATTATCCCCGTTGTGGAAACAGTGGGCCGGGGTGGGCAGGGCACTCCCATCAGCTGTGTGTCTAAGACTGAGCCTCCTGAACCCCGCCATTAATCTCTGCACACGGACACACCTTGACAGCTTTCATATAAGCTGCGGCCCTGACCGGACTACAGCAGCAGCCCTCGGTGGGACCAGCAAAGTCTCCAAAGTGACATCTCGAGGATCAGCACCTTCGGGCTAAAAGAAATGGACCTCTACACAACTGTTTCTCCTCTTCTGCTGCTGCTGCTGCTTCTGGGTCTCTGCGGCGCTCAACTCGACAACGTAAGAAACAACTCACTAAATATGGCAGAAACCAGCTCACAAACCTGATGCATATTAGATTTTTTTTCTTTGTTTCCACAGGATCTCAGCGCGGTCGACGGTAAGTGACCAAACCTCGCTTCAGCTCATCCAACAACTCAGATCTATCATTCGTCTTTGAGTTTTGCGACTTCTTCCATTCAACAGAGAGCTCTGGGGATCAATCTGGCGACGAGGACATTAGCACAACCATCCTCAGAATGAACAGCGGTGAGCGTTCAATCATGATATCGCGAGGACAGCGAGGGAACAACGCTTTCCCACATTATTAGAGCTTCTACATTCAGTACATTTAGAAAAAAAAATTATTCCATTTGATATTTTTTCTTCACTTGGATGAAAAGTCTTCCACTTTAACAGGATTTAGCGACTTTCTGATGGAAGGAGACTTGCTGCCTCCCAAAACCAGGACCGCCATGAAGTGCTTAAACGACGCCAATTCCTGTCTGTGGCCAAAGTCTGCCAACGGGAAAGTGGAAATCAAATACACCATAAGCAACAAATACGGTGGGTCTGATTTGTTTTCAACACACTAGACGTTGACATCTTCCACAGAAACAGTGACGCCGCTTTCACCCGCCGCCGTAGATCGCAGCGAGAGGAACGCCATCATACGCGCAATGAGAGACTTTGAATCGCAAACCTGCATCCGCTTCATTCCGCGGAAAAGAGGCGAGAGAATCTACCTCAGCATCGAGCCGCGCTACGGGTGAGTCAAACAGCACTCCAGTGTACAGTGCATAAAAGCGGAGGGCCACTTAAGGTAATTGCATCTGTAAAAACAAAAGTGAGCAATAAAAACATACTTAAAGGTTTTACAGTACGTGCAAGACGTTGGACATTAATACAGCTGTTTAAAGCTGATGGAGTCCTTCTGTTTGTGTTTTAATCTGAGCTTCTCTTCAGTAGCCTTATGTGTATGTTGGTGCATGTGAGTCCCTCCCTTTGAAACCATAGACTGTATAAAAGATGGACGGAGCAACCGGCCCTGAAAAATGAAGTCAACCCGGAAGTGTCAAAAACCTGCAATATCACTACGTCCACTAATTGCTGGCTCCAAAAAGCCCTGGCTCCCATAGACTGGAATTGGAAAAGAAGTGATCACAGATTGTTTTCTTATTAGTTTTCATGGTCAAATCCAGAGATCAGGTGGCCAATCTGGAAATAAATCAATACTGAATTTTTAAAAAATCGTCAACATTTTGCGGGGCAAGGGGCGTGGCTGGCTTGATTGACAGTCGGCAACAACCAAACAGACGAAGCGAACAGAAGGCGGTAAATGTGGGCGGGGCAGAGAGGGCCCGCCTCTCAATCCGTCTGACCAATCGTTGCTCCTATGGCTCCGCCCCCCTACCACGATTTGGCTCCAAAAATCCAAGATGTCAACCAGGAAGTAGCAAAACCCTGGCTTCTTGTTCTCAGTGCAGAAACCAACGGGTGACGTCACGGTAGCTACGTCCATCTCTTATACAGTCTATGTAACAGTTTGCCCCTTTAAAAGTGAAAGTGCAGTCCAGAAATTGTGCAAGAAAAAGTTCTGCAATCAAAAAACAAAACACCTCAGACTTTGTTCAGAGTTCACTTATTGGCTATCTGGGACCCAAAGCTAAGAGGAGAATTTCATCTGTTTTCAGATTGGAGAGTTTTTGTATATTCACCCTTAAAATAAAAATAAAAAATGGGAAGCTGTTTTAAAGGTTCTCCAGAAATATAACTCCCACAGCCATTAAATTTGGCGAAGGCACAGACAAAAAGTGTTGCCAGCAGATCCAAAAGATTGAATAGCTCCAGCAGAGGCCAGATTTTTAATTAATGGTCCTTGGAAAAAAAAATAAAAAATGGAATAAAGTACAACAATTTGAAACAAGAGAGGTAATGAGGCCCAAGAAAGTTCCTCCAAGTCCATATATAAAGTCTGTAAAAATATATATGTGTGGTAGTGAAGTCTTTGGCCGGCATTTTACCAACATTTGAGGTCTCTAACATCAAATATTTTCTGCTGTTTTGGCCATGCAGACTGTATAGGCCCACAGCTTGTGTGCATAGGAGTCTAGATATTGTCATTTAACATGCAAAGATGCTTCCATGCTTACTTCATATTGAAATTTAACAACACATGAGGCTTGCTTTGCTTTGCTGAATGCTCCCATACAAACACTTGAAATGCACACTGAAGATAATTCAACATCACAGTAAATCTCATCCTCGATGGCAGAAATGCAAAATTTTCCAGCTCTGAAAACATTCAGTTCTTCAAATACTTTACAGAACTTACTTTCTGGCCCCTAACGATAAATAACTGTGAGCAAAATCTGAGACCTGGAATCACAAAAACCGACCTTGTTGCTGTTCGACATTAGTTACACGCAAATGTAATTCCTCCGATACCGGGCTGCCCTTGGAGCCTCTTTTTTTTTTAACTGTTATTTTATTCGATGACTAAGCCCAGACATCGTAGGTTTTTATTTCAAATCCAGACCACAATCGTTAAATATTTTAGTACGTGCAAACCAAATCCAATGAGCTGATTGCTTGGTTCGTGTCACAACGTCCTGGAGGTATTTAAATCCACCGGACAACACAACAGCTCTGCGTCTCCGGCTTGTGCAGACAGAAGCAAAACGTACGACTTATATGTTGTTTAAAAGTATTCGGTGTCTACGTCGGTGTGGGGTTATCGGGAGGAGAGGTGGCCTTTTACACGACTGTGCCCAAAGGCTCATCATCTAATAACCTTTACCTTTGCTAAGTGCACCTTGCATTTTAAATCCAGCCCCTTTCGCCCCTTTAGTAGGTCAAACTGCTCTCCCCAGATTTGTCGGTCCACTCCTCTGAGGTCTCTCTGCCTCTGATCGGTTCATGTTTAGCTCAGACAAAGAGGAAAACAAAGGAACAGCAGAGCTTAGCTTGTTTCTGCCTGTTGTTGGGATGATACACTGGCAGCTGATAGCCACATCTCAGCTCCCAGGCATGCTAACAGTGAAAAAAACCCTCCCCAAACATTATCAGAAAGCTAATTATTTCAGCATGTACACACGGCCGACAATGTAAATTACATTCATTTGTTAATCGAATGTCAAGCTGCAGGTTGCATGTTAATTACTGGCGTCTCTCCGTAGCTGCTTCTCCATGCTGGGTCGCATCGGAGACAGGCAGGTGGTGTCGCTGCAGAGGTTCGGCTGCATCGATCACGGCATCATCCAGCACGAGCTGATGCACGCCATAGGCTTCCACCACGAACACACCCGCAGCGACCGCGACCAGTACGTCAAGATCCACTGGGAGAACCTGGACGACTGTAAGAACCTCACAGCGCCGCCTACAGGTGAATGGGATTGGTTTGCTTCTTAATCGGTTATCTGTTGGTCTCTTTTGTCGCCAGACGTTAAGAACAACTTCCACAAGAAGGACACAAACAATCTCAACCTCCCGTACGACTACAGCTCCATAATGCACTATGGAAGGTAAAGGCGGCACCGTATCGCTAAACTCAATCCAAACATTCTGCACGAGTAATAATGATTTATTGTCCACATCTGCAGAACCGCCTTTGGAAGGTTTGGATCACAAACCATAACTCCCATCCCCGACCCGTCCGTTCCCATCGGCCAGAGGGCAGCCATGTCTGAAGTGGACATTCTCAGGGTCAACCTGCTCTACAAGTGTCACCTCAGAGACGACTGAGGCTGACGCTTCGTATTAGTCTGACAATATAATAAAAACAACTGAGTTCACAAGAGTCTTTGCTGAGTCTTTTACAGCATGCTAGACGTACGTACTGGTTTGGTGTTTTGTTAGCAAAGCAAGATGGAAGTTTAAACGTAGAAATTTAGTTGAGAGGCTACAAAATAAAGCCAGTATTATATTATTATATTAATTTAGCCAACAGACACTATAGAGTCACCGTACGGAAAGTGTACTAAACCCAACAAGTCAAATATACAAATACTTCCATATGCTTTGACCAAGGGCTGCACGATTAATTGAATATTAATTACAACAGGGCTGTGCAATCAAGCTAAAGTGTTTTATCTGACTAGATATCAACAATCAGATGACTTCAAATAACCTGGTTTTAATAAAGACTTACAGGAAAAAGGTTTGTTCTAAATTTAACTGGTTGATTTGACTTAAGTGCTCTAACCTGCTTTTTTTTTTTTAAGGGTATGCAAGCAGTAATTTTGTTGTTAACACAATATTAAATAAATTAATGGTCATAAATAAAAAACATATAAGAACAAAAGAGTGGTTTCACCCTGGGACGCAAAAAACAAGGAAAGCAGGTAAACCCAGAAGGCAAACTGAGGATTTAACTGGAAGGAATCGTCTCAAACTTCAAGGCCGTCAGCTTGATCAGCAGGAGTGTTGAGGCGGCATTATCAAGACATGAGTGGCTGTTTATGGGCCAGAATGGGAGCGTTTTTGGGGTTTCTTCATGGAAGTGAACTCGTATTTTTGCTATGTGCTATGTGTTTGCATCTCATGCAATTCAAACACATTTCTTATAGCTAATAATCGAGTGCCTGTTGCAGGTGCTGTTATTTTATCACCCCGGCCTAAATCTCAATTATGATTTTGGCTTCCAGCAATTAAACAAGCACGATCGACTGTAATTTTGACATTTAAAATGCTCAACTCATAGAAAACTCTCATGTAGATGAAGTCACTTGGTTTCATCTTCGGTAAATGTGACAGAAAAACGCTTTATTTCACTCTTTGCAAAGCAATTTTTGGTCTAAGCTGCCTAACTGAGTGGAGACTAGAGGCTTGTCTGTGCACAGATGTTCAGGTAACATCTGGTGTGGTCTGCATGCGACGCATTCAGGGAACGTCTGTAAACTATTTATGAGCAGATGTGCAACAAGTGAGATATTTTGGGTAGAGTTTGTGTTTTGCCTCGAGGGGATGCACTGAATTCATTTGAAGATTATTTTAAGTCGTATTTTGATGCACAGACATGCAGGAATTAGGATGAGCTGAAATGTGACAATCCTGATGAGCAATTGAGATCTGAATATTGATCAAGACACTATCATTAATAAGCAATCATGTTATCTTAATTTCTCAAGAACATCTTTGTATGTATTCAATTAAATTCTGCCATCGCCACAATTTCGTCTCCGTGTCACTTTCAGAGAGAAAATTAACAAGAAAAGTTTGGAAATATTGGCAAAAAAAAGGCAATGAATTTAATTAGATAAAAAAAAAAAACAGACTGAGGGGCAAATATATGGCAATATCTTCATAATTGAGTTCATTTCCATTTCAGTTCATAGTAATTAAGTCTGGGATTTGCACACTTGCGAGGAGTACCGCGTTTTATCAGTGGATCAGTACTGCAGTGTACTCCATGAGCCAAACTTTGCAGGGCTGAGTCTCAGCGGAAAGATGTGGTAGGACACGAGATAAACTCCTCTCCTTGTACTCCCTAACCCTGCAGAGACATTTTTTTTTCCACTTGGCCACATCCTACGCTCTTGGATGTGTTTGCTTTTTTTTTTTTTTTTCCCACCCCTTTTGAAACCCTATACAGCCTCATTCTTCTGTATTTACCCCGAGCGGCGTCGAGTAGCGGGGGAGTTCCAGGGCGAGATAAGGGAGGAGAATGCCTCAGAGAGCAAACAGATTCCTATTAAGCAAATTTCCCCTCCTCTCATGATGTATGGATGCACCAACAACCACGACAGCGTTGCACGTACTTCGTTCTGGGCTTAAATGCAGCCAAAGAGGCGGCGGCGGCACCGGCAACGAATCCGAACAGTTCAGATGGACACAGCTCCTTTAATGTTTCATAGAGCAGTTTCAGCTCATATCAATCGTTGTGCGCATGAAATATTTAAAATCTACTTGTTTATTGAAATATTTAACGCTCTCCGGCTCTGTTCGTGCTCCAAGAAGCTCCGAGAGGTTTTTTTTTTCCAACCAGCTTTAAATTAAAGCATTTCTGCAGAAGCTTGATTAAAATCCGATTATAGATGAGATGCCACGAGGCCAAAAAAAAAAATAGAAATCCCACAATGAACGCTGGTGAGAGTGATCCCTCTGAACTGTGAGGCTGACACAAATCGAAGCATACTGGATGGAATATTTCATCTTTCCTTTGATTGTTCACACACTCTTGGTTTTAAAGCGGACGCCTGATCTCCGTTACTTAACGCTCACTATTACTGACTGTCATTTGCTTTAATGAATTGTCTGTGAGGCTCTTACAGATGCTCTCTGACCGGACTTTAAAGGCCAGCGTGCACACGACCAGCAGGGTCCTCCTGTAGGACGTCGGCTCTAATGAGCGCGAGGCCGAGCCCAGCCAAATGCAGCCTGATCCGTGGTGTCACCGGTAATGCTCTGGCAGGGCCGTAACCGCCGGCCGGCTGAGCGCCTCTTATTAACACAGATCTGTGTACCTGCCTCTCTTCAAACACGATAAGCTTCAGCACACAGCTCTCCTCATTTCGCCGCGTGAGCTGCCTAATGCTCGCCAATAGGAAATTAAAATGCTCCGACTGCTGTTGCTGCTGCCGTCCTCGCCGCTCCAACCTTGAAGGCTGTTTCAGACTTTTTTCCTTCAACACGTTGGGCTTTTTGACCTTCCTGGAAAATAAATCCTTTTTTTAAAGAAAGAATACTAAATGTTTTACATCTCACATGGCTAGCTGTTCACTTTTAGAGGAAGGGTTTGGGTTTGTGTGAGTCAAACAGGCGTCAAATTAAAGGAAAAAACCAACATAAAGTGTCACCAGAGCAGCTTAAGCCTTTACAGGGCGCTCGATGAAATACTTGGACATTAACATTTTCAACCCTGGAGCGTAACTGGTGGGTCCAAGAGGACTTTTTTCTTTTGACTTTTAAAAAAAGTTTCAGATTTAGGCTGCAAATCAAAGTCAAAGCAATTACCATATACAATTTCTCGCCCACCTGGGATTAAAAAAATAATATGTGGAAAAGTTATTGTAAAAAATCCGACATTTATTTCCACACTTGTGCCATAAATATCACTTTGGCTCACTTGTGATTGGTCAGAGTCCAGAGATCTCCGTTGATTGGCTGGATGAAGTCACATGATCCCCTAGATCCCACAGAAGTTACCACATATGGTTCTTTGCCCGACAAAGGGTTAAATGTGCCTTTGTGTTGATTCTATAGGTTTCTGGAAGACTACTGGAGGAATGAACACCATATTTCTAAAAAATCTTTTCTCTCATTTGGTGTTTTGACGATGACGGTGGAGAGCGCTGTTGAACTTTTTAAGAAAGTTTTTTCTCATCTGGTTTGAGATCTGTTGACTGTAACGTGCATCATGCTGTCTCATCAGGATAGAAATGTCTCTAAATATACTCCAAAAAGTAACTCAAAGGGTCTCGCTCCATGATTTGCTTATTTACAGGAGTTGGTTCGACATAATAAAGCTGGTAACTGCATCAACTTAACAATGTGTGTGAGTTAAACTCAAATTAGTTGTTTTTGTGGTCATTTTTTAAATATCAAGTGTTCAAATATGCAACTGAAGCTCATCAAAAGTGAATCAGACACAACAAAAACACAAAAAAAGACTAAAACTACTCAAGAAAATCTAGTTGGAGCAAATTTTTCAACTTTAAAACTTCATGTGTTCATAATTAAGGTAATGTAGCGCTTTAAATACTGCATAAATACTGGTTGGAACACGAGTAATCAACTTAAAAACTTGTGTTTATGCGACCAGTTATTAAAGAAGTTGTCATTTAAGATACCGTTGATTGTAGAAGAAAAGCTCATTCCCTAAACTCAATGCAGTTTGTTGGTTGAACATGATTTAAGCTGTCATAAAAACTGACGCAAACATGATTTTAGAGTGTCGGTACAGTGCAAACAACGCCGATTTCGCAAAAACATGGACTAACAAAAGGGTTAAATCCATTAAAACATTAAGATAATTGCAGCTCCAAAACTCGCTGACCTGCAGTAGCTCCGACCCAAACAGAAGCAAGACAAAGCATCATGTATAACTGGAAATAATCAAATATTAATGCAAAATTAAAGCTGAAAACGTCCTCAACGTGATGCACTCGACCCTCCTCTTCCTCTATCTGCCTTCTGCTAGAAGCTCGTAGACACAAAGACAAAAAACTCTATTTTAAAAAATGCATAAATCTGCTCCATACAAACTAAATCATGTCCAGTGCAGCTCATGTGCAAATTAATGGCATTTCTGAGTGGTCCAATTTATTCTGAAAATAACAATTACTGGCATGGCTGGTTACTGTCCTTCTACAGCAGCTCAAAAAAAAAAAAAACTGACGGTCTGGGAGAACAAAAATACTAAAAAGTCTGTAATGTTGCGAAATAATTACTTGATTTGTCAGAGTCGTCTTCAGCCGAACGTAGTTAAATAAAACAACAAACTCTTGTCACATCGGAGCGTCTTCAGATGGTAAAAAGGCATCGACCAAACTCTTAAGTATTGTTGTATTAGAGCCTTGGAAGGAAAAAAAAAACCTTCTTTAGCAGACTGTTCATTAGGCTGAATAAATAACGTACAGTAGCTTCATTCGGAGCGTAATTAAACATGCCAATAACAAGCAGAAATTAAAGAAAAACAACAACAGAGACAGCTGTTTGCGGCGTTCATTTGATTGTACAATCTGTGTCGTACGTCTGCTTTCAAAGCCCGACCCGGGTCACGAGCGAGTCGGCTGTTAGGCGCCCCCCTTTTTTTATGAAGATGAAAGAAAAAAAAACAAGTAAATTTAGTTAAGGACGCAATCAAAAGAGAATAACAGATTGGCATACAAATTCTGGGAGGCTTTGTTGTTGCCCTGCAGGACCCGGTGGAAACGATTAGCGGGCTGAGAGATCGAAGGCAGCCTAACATGTGCCGCCGCCGCCGCCGTCGAAGCTTTCATGAAGTTTGCTTCTGTTCCGCAGATCTGAGGAGCCACATGCAAACTTCTGAGACGTCTGAGCCTGGAATAGCTCGCTGACGAGTCGCTGTCTGTTGTCGCTACGTTCTCAAACCTCGTACATGTTTCATGTTTCTCTGACACCGAGATCGAGCCTGACAACCCCGTTAAATACGAGAAAGGACGTTTGACAAGACAGTAAAATCAGGTGATTTTAGAAAATATATGTACATACAAGTGAGCTCTACACATGTTTACCGTCTGTTTTGTCTGCAGCTGTTTTGATCCAAATCAAACAGTGTTGAAGAAACGACCTCCTGCTCGGTTCTCTACGTTATAACCTGTTCAGGTCTTTTGAAAATAGCTTTGAAGAACCAATTCAACTCATATAAAACTGTTTTCCACCTGCAGAAAGGTGATTGCAGCTCCTACACTGAGACT
>NW_007578025.1:334418-335781 GCF_000690725.1 Stegastes partitus
TTGTATTTTAGAGACGATTTCTGTGTTTTACACGCAAAACTCAGCCAGAAACGGCATTAATTACAGCCTGGCTTCCAGATGGAGAACACAGATAGACAACAGTACGCTTGTCTGCCGTCACGTGGCGGTGGCTCGTGTCAAAGAGGAGAGACGCTCTAAAAAGGCCTTTGTGAATGTGTAAATCAGACCGAGGCATTAGTCTACAATCCCTTTGAGCTGCGTTCGCCGCGCCGCGCCGCATCTCTGTTTGTCAACGCTGAGGAATTGCAGCTGTCGAAAATGATGCGGTCCCATTAGTGACGGAATCCGAGCTGAGACGGAGCCAGACAGAAAAGCCGCTGCGGGGACAAGATGATAACAAGGTACTCATTGGAGATGTGAGGGATGGTGTTGGTGCATCGTTCTCCCAGTCGGTGCTGATGAGACCGGGGCGGAGGAGGAGGAGGAGGAGATGGAGGAGGAGATGGAGGGGTTAAGATAAAGACGGAGTGGGGAATGAGAAAGGAGAAGAAATGGTTAAGGGGAAAAGGAAAAAAAAGGATGGGGGAGATAAGGGGAGACAAATAGAGAGCGGGAACAATGAGACTGGGAAGTGACGGTAATCAGGGCAACACCGAGACGCACAAATCAAAGAGTTGACCAGAGTTAGAGAGAGAGGGAGGAAGACGCCCCGGTAGCTCGTGTCCTGAAAGATTGGCAGGTTTATTCACAGGGAGTCGCTGATCTCTCATCCTGCACCTCTGAGCTAAACTGTGTGCATAGCGGGACGAAGACAAAGACGTGTTGCAACTGCAGCAGAGACGTGAGCGCAGCAGGCCGAGACGTCGCCGGCTCTCCGACGCGCAATTAATAAGCGGCCTGATTGATTTCTTGATTAAAAAGCAGCCCGCAAATGAAGCGTCGCGATCGACGGAGCCGACGTACGGCGCGGGAACAGCTGGTTAGCTTTTAGGCGCTCACCGCGGGAGGCCGTACTGTACGTGGGGCTAACTGCTTAGCTGCTGACACTAAAGTATGAGTTTAAAAAAAGCAGCGTGATAACGGGGCGTTCGCACCATCTGCTACAGTTTGGCTAAAAAAACAAACAACACAATGCAGCCTCTCACTCAGTTTTGGGAGCTAATTGGACAACAACACCAGGAAGCTCTTCTGCCACGTCGGTCACACACGTCAATGTGAGCTGAAGTTTTTAAAGTGTAAAGTCTGCAGCTAAGCAAATAATGGAGTTTGCTGCACTTTGAAACCTCAATAATGGACCAAACCAAACCAATCAATGTTTTGAGGATGACGTATTTCTGCCGGATTACATTTGTAATGTGTCACGAATACGTTTCAAATCAAGGTATCGTTTCCGTTTGTCTTA
>NW_007578025.1:336768-364187 GCF_000690725.1 Stegastes partitus
TCAAAATGCAATTGAGAATGCAGTTTAGTTACATAACTTTCTGCAGGTTGGGTAGCAGACTGAGTCTATTTGTCGGTTGGGAGTTAAAACTGTTAGTCATGTACAGAAATGATCATTTACACGGCCGGTCCCCGCGGTTATCAGATTACACATGCATACATAAAAACCCGACGTGTTTCCAGCATTTCAGAGCTCCGGAGGGTAAAGGACGACCCCGGGAAGGTGACATGCAAAGTCAGGGTTTCCACCACAGCAGCAGCAGCAGCTGCCAGGCCCGGCAGCAGCTGGGACGCCGGACCGTGTTTGAACAGGTCCGTTCACCGCACACCGCTGATCCAACAACCAAGGGGGCTTTTTGTCGACGAAGGGGCCAACAACAGCCCGAGGGCAGCGAGAGATAAGATGCGATAAACCGGGTCTTCTTGTGCCAGATGACGCTCAGAAAAAAGAGACGGTCGGCTGCTATACAGAGCCAGCGCCTCTTTGCTCTCCGGTTTGGTGCATTTTTCTCCAAGTATCTATTAGTAATGTTATTTACTGCTGTGCAACACTACATTTCATGCCGCTACCTTTTATAGACGCCACTCTGGAGCAATATTACAGCTGAACCTGTGCAATCCATTCATGTTCCTTACTCATCTCTGCAGTCAGTTTTTTTTTTTGAACTTTTTGTTTGATTATTGAACGTCCTGTGGTTTTGTGTTGCACTATTTACATTTCCTCTGCACCAAGAGCAGCTGCCCACTTACTTCCATCGCATGCAGAGCTTACAGTGATAATAAAGGCTTTCTCATTCTGAACTATACTTTCTATAGTTTCTGTGATAACCGACCAAGGACGAGGCGCCGTCTGCGGGACCGAGCGCTGCTCATTTAAACCGTATCGTCCGGTTTTATATACGTCTCTGCAGCCGCTTTTATCTTAATCAAACAGTCATAAAGAAATGACCTCTTTTGCAATTATCCTACTGATTCAACCTGCTCTACATTATACTCTATCCAGTGCCTTTTTTTTTTTTTTTACAAGTTGAAATAGCTTTGAAGAACCAATTCAACTCATATAATGCAGTTTTCCACTTGTCAAAAAGTGACTGCAGCCCCTACATTGTGAATGAAGCGTTATTAATGCATCAAAAAGACTCGGATTCACTCCTGGGGTTATATTTTAAAGATTACAGGCCATAGAATAGCTTTAAAAGACACCATTTCTGTATTTTATACACAAAACTCATCCAAAAATTGATTGCAGTCTATTTTCCTGATATAAACAATTATATACCAAACACACACAGAGCTTAAACGTTTACAAAAGCACTGTTGGATTGCACCGTAATCTGCAAACATCACAAAATGCAGTTTAAGTTTCATAAAGGAATAACTTTACAATCATCCTAGACAAGAAAAGTCTGTGTATTTGCACATTATGACCATCTAACCCTGATAAATGCAGCCAGAGACGTAAACAAACTACAAACATGTTATTACTTTTAGCTCCTTTTGAATCATGTGCACATGATTCGGCTAAATCACAAAATCTTTTTTGCCTCTCAACACATTCAGATAATATTTCAAGGCTCATTATTAGCTGTGGTTCTCTCGTGTTAACGATGTTAGCCCACTTACAACATCCTCTCTCAGCCCTGGAGCTCAACTCTGACGCCTCCCCAACAACAAATGTATGTTTAGATAATTAAAATAATACTAAAGATGTACAACAACTAGTCGACTAATAGCTTGAAATCTTGTGATTTCCTTGTAAACGAGCTAAATCGGTTGAACGCATTTCCTTCCTCACAAAAAGTCTGTACTTTTTAAATCCAACATTTATTTGCAACCATTTTTCTCATTACTCTTCTTCATTCCTGTATTTTCTGACACGCCGCCGCATATTCCGGCCCGCTGATCAGCCGAACGCTTTGAAAAAAAAAGTGCATTGCATCACCCGGTTGCATCAAAAAAAAAAAACTTCACAGCAAATCTTTAAGTTATGTAAGAAGTGTATTCCTCGCGGCATCCAGGCACGCAGCTCCTCAGAAATACTAAAATGTAAATCCATGCACAAGAAAGAAACATCACCTCGGTGACGGCACAAACTGCTGCAGATGATCCCCAATCTGCGAACAGTTTAAATCCTGTCCAGGTGTCCCGGTCAACATTTGGTTCATTAAGTTTTAATTAAATCAGCGCTTATGCACGATCGTCCCTTATAGCAGATGTAACGCTATCACACACACTTTCATACGAGAAGAGGACGCGACCAAAAAAGCGGTGCATCGAAACGCGCATACTAAAGGTGGCATTGTATAATTACTGCAATAGAAATGTAATTACAACCTTGAAATGTGGCAATTATATGTGGCAATTACACAGGTTGTACGAGTCTGACTTGGTGAGCAGCGGAGTGGATGACAGCCTCCGATCCCCGTGAAGTCTTCCAAGGCCGTTTAGTCCATGTTATATTCATAGAAGCTCGCTTGCTTTCATTAGCAGGACAACTCGACTTACTGTTTCAGCTAATTATCGTGGCTCTTTGTCCTTGGCGGACTTGCCAATAAACCCAGGTGGATTGTGATCGTCTGACAGCTGTTCCTGATTATACGTTGCCAGTTTTTTTTTTCTCCTCTTCGGCAACATGCTTAAATAAGTTTCAAATCACTTTGAAAGCCAATGAACTGGATCGTCATCCAGCGTTCAAACTGTGTTCTAATCATAGCGCAGTAGATGGGAAATCACATAAAATGATGAGATGACGGCACGATGGAGCAGCAGCGCAGAGGCTAATCCCCAAAGATCGGACTTGTACTTCTTGTAAAGACTTAGAGAAGCCGAGCGCTCCCAGATACAGCCAATAAGTGGAAATTATGTTCCCCCCTTTTAGTTTTTTTTAATCTAAATGTTTCTTTTTTCTTTGTTTACAACATAATGTTCCTAGGAGGACATGTTGTCCCTGCAGAGATGTGTTGCACATTTAAGATATTTTTAACTGAGCATACTTGTATATTGCCCAATTAAAGCTGTAATTAATGCGTTGTGCTTCCAGGAAAATGTGAAATTTAACGCATATGACAAACAAACAGCCGGGATCGAGCCTCTCGCAAATATCAGACAAAAATAATAAAAAAAAAAAGGTCAAAAGTCTGCGATTGTGCTTTTTCTGTGAAATTCACTTTGACGTTTGCGGGCTCTGCTCTTTGCTGATTGCGGCCCTCCACACATCCGTTTTTTTTGCCCCCGATGTACTTCCATCATCTCGCCGCAGACAATTGGAAAATGTAATTTCTTCTCGTTGAATGAATGGGTGGGAGAGCACATGAACGTCCACTCGGGCGATGTATGTCTCTGTCCTGGAGCAAAGCGCTCTGTCCACAAGGACATGCTAAATCAGCAGAAAGGTCAAACAGTGTGTAGTACAGAGGGAGGCCTTTATAGGAACATCTTGTCAGTTTCTTTGTCCAGTCAGTGCTTTGGGGAACTATAGGCAATTGAAGCAATAACATTTTCACAGACAGGGGAAATAAGGTTTTTTTCCTTTTATGTGAACGGCGCCGGCCCTGTTTTAGATCGAGCTGCACACATGGCTGCAGCCATTGAAGGCGAACCTCAATTACACTGTGCTTCCACTTTAAAATATAAGTCTCCATTCAGCCTGCTGTATGGCTGTAAGAGGGGCTTACCTGACAGGTGGTGAAAGGACTCTTCAAAACAGGAATCGATTTGTAAAAGGTGAATAATGTACTTGAGCTGATGGTCGGGGCAATTAAGAAATCCCCCGAGTGACGTGTGCAGAAGAATAAAACAAATGGACGAAGCAGGCAGCAAAACAACTTCAGTCAACCGACAGCCTCTGCAGTTTAAGTTACCTCCCCCCCCTTGTGTCCAGCTGACATGGTACAGTCTGGTCCCCCCCCATCAATAAAACCAGTTGGAATCTCCCTCTACGTCTTTTGCTGGTATGAACCATAGACTGGATAAAAGATGGACGTAGC
This sequence comes from Stegastes partitus, assembly GCF_000690725.1. Lineage (NCBI taxonomy): Eukaryota > Metazoa > Chordata > Actinopteri > Pomacentridae > Stegastes > Stegastes partitus. The sequence goes on from NW_007578025.1 coordinate 340,754, forward strand.
AACCGGCCCTAAAAAATGAAGCCAACCCGGAAGTGTCAAAAACCTGCAGTATCACTACGTCCACTAGCTGCTGGCTCCAGAAAGCCCTGGCTCCCATAGACTGGAATTGGGAAAGAAGTGATCATTTTGCGGGGCAAGGGGCGTGGCTGGCTTGATTGACAGTCGGAAGGCGGTAAATGTGGGCGGGCAGAGAGGGCCCGCCTCTCAATCCGTCTGACCAATCGCTGCTCCTATGGCTCCGCCCCCCTCCCACGATTTTTGCATCACTGGCTCCAAAAATCCAAGATGTCAACCAGGAAGTAGCAAAACCCTGGCTTCATGTTCTCAGTGCAGAAACCAACGGGTGACGTCACGACAGCTACGTCCATCTTTTATATCGTCTGTGGTATGAACTCAGGTCAGGTGCAGTCGGTAATATGGTGGAACATTTTTAGCAGCGGCAGATGATGAATAAACGAGACCGGGCTTAGTGTAAGAACTAAAAGTGTGTGTGGCAAGTAGACGTAACAGCATGCATCGTAACGATAAAACTGGTTCAAATTGCCTTAAGTCTCCAGTGGTGTCTCAGTTGCAGCAATAATAAGAGCGTCAGGGGATTTAGGGATGCACAGTTTTTACAACTTCCCTAACTGATAATTAGAAGCATTATTAATCAACAACTGATCAATCAATTACACAATTTAAATACAGTGAATATTATTTCTTCATATGATGGGCACAGCTCCAACAACGCCGTCCGAGTATACTTCAGCTCATTTTGAAATCGTGACCTCTGGCCGGCAGTCATTAACCGGCACACACACCGCTTCGTCATGGTGGCCCTTTGCAAGCTAAACCCCCACAATGCACTCTGTTAGCCAACACAAAACTACCCGTAGTCCGAGTGATCACCTCCTCAGGTCATTAAACGGTAAGAACAGCAAGGTTCTAGAGCTAATGTACATGCGTTTCCTTCATCCTCTGCTTCGTCGGCTAATGCATGTTTAATCAGTTAAATTATTAACAATTAACTGATTGAGAAAAAGTGCCTCCTTTCTCGTCCATCCTTTCACAAATGGAGAGGAGATAATGCCGTCCCACGACACTCAAAACACTGCATCATCCACAGCAGATCCATGTCAACAGCATCCATTATTATGTCGCCTCCAGTGTGCAGTCAGAGTCCCCGGGCACAACTACTGTCCTTGCCTGCGTCTTCACTGATTCACCATCTTTCCTTGACCTCGTGAGGTTTTCCGAGGAGGACAAGTGTTTATAAAAAAAAGACACGAGTTGTAGTTTTTTTCCACCATTAAGGGTTTTCATGGGCTTAAAATGGGCCTCTGGGGGGCGACTACACATGACAGTAAGCATAATCTGTCTGTGTGCAGTGACGGCAGTGGAAGATTTGATGTAATATCCGCTTATTTCTGACCATTTGATGAACAAAAAATGACTATTGTACTTGAGTAAATGGAATGACAAATAACAAAACTGGTGTAAAGTTTTAAACGCGATTGTTTTTTCCAATTTCTGCCATTTAGGCGCTGGTGATGTTCCTTCGGTGTTGGCTAAGAGCTACTACTAAGCACTAAAAAATCCTCTACACAGGAAAATCCCTGCTATTTAACAGCAACCACTGTCTAGGCCTCTGCGGCTTAGGTCTATTATGATTAAATTATGATTAAATATGATTAAATACGATTAAAGCCCCTCTCCGGTTACATATTTAGAAGTGTACTCCGTGGAAATAATACCTTCTTACTATAAAACGGCTTAGATGTTGCTCAACCCTTATGTCCCAACCTGCAGGATGACAGGATTGGTTCGTTTTAATTAGCTTTATATATGAAACTTCAGAAGTTTTAAAAGCTGTGATCCAGAGACTGTCATCACTACAATGCTCCGTTGTGGTGCTTATTTCAATCTAGCGTATAAAAAAAACGCCATATGGATATGTTAACAAGGTGAAAAAAAAAAGAAGATTTTTACCGTAGGGGGTCTTTAAATAATAAGCAGATGTTGCAACCTACAGGAACACATAATTGCTTCCCGGCTCTATGTGCCTGTCCTCCATATGTATGTTTGTGCTCCACTTAATCTGACAGGGCCGGACCACGATAACGCCTGGACTCTTTTGCACTAAATATATCAAAGCGGCATGTTTCCGTAAAAGGGAAACATCTTTTTGAGCCGCCATTATTAATAACCACTGGAAGGTTTTTCCGTCGGTTGGTAATAATGCACACGATTTGTGAAGAAGCCACCGATAGATCCACCGTCGTCTACGCCGCCGTGCTCTCGCTTTATTACATCTGGGGGGGGGGGGACAAAAGGATGCCATAGTTCTTCCAGCAACCCCTTGACGTCAAGGATTCGAGTTGCTGCATCAGTGGTCTTCCCGAGATGCAATCACGTCGGCTTCATTTGCACATAACGCGGGGATACGACTGATCATTTTTCACTGGAGCATGTGGTGAAAAATAGATGGTGCGGGTGTATTACAACTGCATATTCATTAGCCTTCTCCTCAGTTCACCAGTTCTGATTATGAGTCCTTTCATCATTTGTTTGTTGTGCTTTTTTTTTTTTTTCCAGTCAAGGAGAGTTACATGTGAGGATGGCGACTCGCTGGTTATTTAGGAAACAAAGCTCCACTCTGGTATATTGAAGGATTTTCCTCGCAGCAAATTCTTCACTCTGATTGATAACCGTGGAGGAACACACAGGCATACATCTTTGCTAAAATGTGCTCATGAAATCCAAAAACCTTGAACCAGAGATTCAGTTTCCGTCTCAGTTTAAAGAACAAAAAGCATAATTTCCTGAGTAGCGTCTCTCTGCAGGTCGTTGTTTAGCGAGGGCAGTCTTCCACACCAGCTAGCACAAGAAACTAATTGAAATAAAGTTTTTTTTCCCCGCCGCTTTCCCATAACTAAGTTGACATGTTGTATGCCAGTGTGATACCTCATGTGACGAGGGGTTTATTAGACCATGAAATTGAGCAATGTTACCGGGTCTTGTATAAAAATTTTCAAGGAGAAGAAATGAGGAAACAGAGAGCTGTACGACTACAGACTACAGAACAAACTGACTGCTTTTCTTCGTCTGTCGGTGCGTGAACATCACCTCGTGTCGTCTCTGAATCATTTCAGAAGCCCTCCGACGTACTGTGGTCTTCGCCGCTTTGCACCATTTCTACCTTTGGCGGTGATTATTCACTTCCTTTCTGGAAAAGGTCATAATCAGTCAGTTACATAAGACGTCAGCGCGAGCTCATCAATCAGAGCCTAAGAGTGCGGCCCATTGGATCAAACAATGATGGACTCACCTCCTTTATGTAACTAAAAGTAATATTACTACACTGTAAAATATTTAATTACCCATGCTGAAGAGGAGTTTAAAGGCCATGCTAACCACGGCGCTATGCAGACGCCTGTTGTAGCCACTCGTGGTCAAAAATATGTGAAACAACCAGAAACGTCGGCTCCTCTCCTTTGTACTGTTGTTGGTACTTTTGCTTTTGCCCCTGGCGCCGAAAAGGCAGAAATCACAAGCAGTGCTTCTAAACGCATTGTTCATGATGCTGAAAGGACCCTTTAGCCTTTCCGGTTCAAGCCAACCTTTCAGCCAGTCAGCATTTGACCTACGCAGTTTCATCGCCGAAGGGTGCCACCATTGACTGCATACAAAGATGGTAATATAAAAATATTGGTTTCTAGATTATGCTTCATCCTCTTCTCAGATGAGATGTGTTGTTGTTCTGAATGCATGTGAAGAAGACACTGAGCGCCGTGCTAGTTTCTACTTTGCAGCTTCAGGATTTATTATTATTAATAATAATAATAATAATAATAATAATAATAAACTTTATTTATAGAGCACTTTTCAAAACAAATGTTACAAAGTGCTTTTCAGTCAAATAAATTAAAATTAAAATGCAATAAGCATAAAGAACAATTGATAAAAGTAGAAAGTCACAAACAAAAAGCAAGAAGCTAAAAAAACATAAAACGTAATAAAATCAGGAAAAGCTCTCACATGAAAATGCATTTTAAGAAATGTCTTAAAAGAGAGTATTTAAGGGGATGCGACATAAAAAAGTTAAAAGTACTCAGAAGCATAGAAAAGGACTTTTGCTACACAAAACTAGGTTTATTTTGTCTAATTTTCTTAATTCTGGTGGTTAATTCTCCTTATTCAAGATGCTACAAGTGTGATGAACGAGGGATTCATTCTTTGGATGAACTGATCAGAACTCAGTCACAGCCACTGACTGTATATAAACCTGTCCAAACCCTTTTGAAGCTCATTGTGGACGCCCCATCTTGTGCCAGAGGACACCTAACCATCCAAAAATGACCACAGAGGTGAGGGGAGCTGAGGTGAACCATTAACTGTCCTATCACAGCATCCACCTGTCACTCAGAGCAGCCACACTATTAATTATGTACAACTTTAACCATTAATACAATTTAAATGAGCGAGTTCAGGAAAAATTCACCCCCTGTGCAGCTGTCATGAAAGGATAAGCTAGCTATAGAGACCCAAACTGCTCTTTGTTCCAGACTGTAAACAAGTTTATTTCTAGTGTGAAGTTGGACATTTTAACATGGAGGTCAATGGGGACTGACTAACTTCTGGAGCCTCAAGTGGCCATTCAAGGAACTGCAGCTTGCAGCACCTCTGCAGAGGTTGCTGCTTCTGATGCACTGAGGGCTTGTTGGAGGTCTGCACATCTTCATAGCCTTTGCATTGATAAAAATCCCATAATCCTTCACTCTGAGTACATGGAGAGCAACACTGAAGCATAAATCCGCCTTTACGCTCCCACGTAGAGCATGTTGTTGTAAACTAAATCCCCAATATACGAGAACAGATTCAGCAAGAGGGATAATTTGAATTTTAGCAGCTCCTTGAATTAAAAAAATGATGTCCTTGAATGCATAAACAAGCAGATTTTTCAAAGCAGCTGGTGCTCACGTCACCGCGAGACAATAGCGAAGCGAAGAGGTCGTGTGTGTGTGTGTGTTACACCCCGCGTTAAAAATAACTGCATTTAAGTGAAGTGGTGGGAAGAAATGTTAACTATCTGAAGTGATAATTGTTCCGTGACGTGGTCCTTCAATCACACTTCATTAGCTCTGAGCTAAAGTGCACATGCACAAATATAGCAACGGTATCCGAGGCGGCTTAAACGTGCCCCTCGCTCACAAACCGTGACAGCCGTTTCATTTTGAACACAAAGTAAAATGTTAGGCGCGCTGGAATGCCAGCGTGGGGGTTTGTACCTGACCTGAGTGGAGTAATAAACTTCCACCCCGACATATAGTGCACTTCTAACATACTCCAGAGTAAAAAACATTTTGGAAGTGGTTGTTTGAGAGGTGTAGTAAGGCAATAAAATGGGGAGGGAGGGAAAAAAAAAAAAGAGAAAAAGCACACAGTAGCGCTCCGTGGAGTGTAAAATGGGAGGGTTTGGCAGTGTGCAGAGAGGGAGGACAGCAGGGGAGAGCAGAAGGAGCGCAGGTCGCTGGGGTAATTTAGGTCTGATCGCAGTGCACTGTCGTGAAGCCCCGGCGAAGGAAGCCCATGCATCACGCTGTGGCTGTGTCCGGAGTGCACTCTTTATGATTGATCACCTCACACCCCGCTTTAATTTAAAGTCAATGGCATCTATAGATACCTGTCAGAGTCGAGCAACCTGTAATGTCTCCTCCCCGGCCGGTTCTCCGACTGAGGAGCCGCCAAACGCCGAGCGGAGCTTTAAGCAGCCCCGATCAGGCCGGGAACAAAGAAGAGGGGGCGCGGTGATCACTCATCCAGCTGCTTTATTTCCAGCAGAATGTGACAGAAAGTGTAAGGTGTTCACCGGTGAGTCCTGTCAAAGACGGATTACAGCAGGTGAAAGCGTTTTAACGCTGACTGGGTGTAAACACAACTGAAGGGAAATCAATATTTGTTATCCAGAATCTGCAACTCATTGTTACATTATGCAGTTTACATAATGAGCTTTCTTCGGCATTAGCGCACTTAAATATTGCTCACAATATTTCTCTCCTTCACTCCTGTGTGCACTTGTGTCGCTCTGATCCAAATTGTTCTTTGTGTTCCTCGCATTAATCTAAATACCGAGGGGAGACGCTGCAGACATGTAAGGATAGCACAGATGAAAATTGAGATAAGTGTAAAATAGTACCCTTATTACACTTGGCAACTTTTCTGTATTATAAATGACAGCAGGCCTCACAGGGACGCAGGATCACACCCCTGAAATGATTCATATCCTTCAGCAATTACATTTTATTTTTGGCTTGCACCTTATGGACCGCTTAAATCATTGAAATAAGAACAAGGAGGTGACTCTGAATTACTTAAGTGCCAAATTACAGCTTTTGATTCATGAAAGGAAACGCTAATGTGTGATTTTCAGCCTTTGTTGAGCGGCAACATACCACCCAAAAAAGCCAAACAACAAAAGATGAAAGGACTGAGCGAGCTGTGTTGTAAATGAGCTTCTAATCATTGATCACACAACCGATGTTTTGAGTCGCGCTGTTACAGTCGGCTACAATCACAATTGTCCAAAATCAATAATTTCTTTGTACAATTTTAAAATTTCCTCGGTGATCTCGGTGCCATTCACGACGTGCTCCCTTCTGCTTATAAACAGGAGCTGATTTTGTCTCGTGGCCTCCAACTATGACTGAGTTATCATTAAAGCAGACCCTCAGGGTCCCTGCTGGCAGAACTGTAGTCTGCTTCGTTGTCGGTGACCTCTACTCTGGCATTTATAATGCAGGACTGTGCCCTGCGGGCCATGGCAGGAACCTACAGGGCTTCAGGAAGCAAGTAGCCCGCAGCAGGAAAAGATGTGAATATTTCACATCTCCGCGGGTTAAAGGTCACATCCTACAGGCCAGAACTCCATGTCCACACACTCGTATATTTGCTTTAAGAAGACAGGAGCTGTGGGTTTTACAGTGGATGCCCGCGAGCATCTATATGTGTTTGAAGTAGTTCATGCTTTCAGCTGCAGAAGTTTGGCCAAAATGATAATCAGGATTATTTAATCGATTTTAGGGATGCTCACATTTAAACAACCAAAGCTCTGCATTCACCCACAACTTGTGTTACATCCAAATCTCTGCTACATGAAAATAAAACATCAGTTCATCTCCTTGAGGCTAAATCACAACATAACTCTCTCCTTATTCACAGACACCACAATTTACTGATGTTTCTAAAACGTCTCACACGCAGGCGACTGTGCACAGAGAAGCTTCTAGTCTTCACTTCCTGCAGTGCAGCGGCTCAGACAGGTGTGTGACCAAGTGTGAAATAAGATCTGCTGTTGTCAGATTTGAGTGGAGCTCACATTGTAAACATCAACATCGCAGCTGAGTCGGTGAATCATGCAGCTCTAATGCCAGCTACACCCTGCATGTCTGTCTGTAGATGTGGCAGCTTTGCATCCTGGAAATGCATGGAGGTATATATTTTTTTTTTGTTTTCATACAAATGTGTGTCCTGCAAAGACTCTCCTTAAGATTTATATTTTTCATTTCCTCATTTACATATATTCAGCAACAAACAACGATCAGTCTAACCAGGAGTTAGGTGCTGAGATAACGTAGTTTGTTGCAGTTTCTCTGCAAAAGGAGAAACAAGACACTAATTCCAAAGTTGTTCTATTTGCCTGTGGTCTGATGATGCAGGTTTCTGTCTGGTCTGCCAACATCAGCCGTGGCTAAGCCTATTTATAAGAATCAGAACACAGCGGCCCTCTGGCCTTTTTGTATCGTGCCCCTTTAAAACAAAGATTTGGATCAATTTAATAAAGTAATAAATCAGCCTTCCAAGATTTCTTTTTTTATTTTATTACTATCAATGTCCTAAAAAAGGAAAGTTAACCGGCAATTCTAATAAAAACACAGGGAAAATTTGACAAAATAGTGCAAACTTTGTGTGTATTTCTGTAGTTTTCTATTAGAGATCGACTGACTATCGACACTGGCAGATTATCGGATCTGATATTCGCCATTTTTCAGATTCAACAGCACTATCAGATTGGGTACACATCACCGGTAATAGCCAATCACCACGGAGGGATAACTGTTGAAGAGTTTATTTATTTAAACATATGTAAAAGAAAAGGCACGCCAATGAAATCTGATGTTGGACTTTGTGTTATTCTACATTTTCACACCATGATTTTAATATTTACTGCAAACATATATCAGCTATCTGTCTGCTTCATTCATAATAACTTGTACTGGGCCTGTAAAAACATAACCTTTACTTCACACTTTTACAAGCCTTAAAACATATTTGCTAATATAATCCAGAGGTTGAGTAGCAGAGACTGCAAACGCTATCATGTGAGCTTCACGTATCCAAAGTAACAAAACATCTTCAAAGACGAAGCCAATAGAAACCAGCATTATAAAACCACATTTATTTAAAACTGCGGTTTCACAAACAGAGGACAAAGCCTTTGCAGCACACACAGGGTCACTCCATCTCAGCCTAAAGCAAACTAAAAACCACCAGTGTGTCAGTTTTGTTCGTTTAAACCGAGCCCGACTGCAACCACGTCGCCCTGTTGTCCCAAATCTGCGTCTCGCCCGTACACCTGTGTGGGTGCACATTACAACATGTAGGCACGAGTCTATCTGCCATACGGAATCATATTTTTGGACACACTCCATTTCACACTGCAAGTGAGCTAAGTGCATTTGCCCTGATCATCCATCCAGAAAACACAGAGGGAGTAAATCAATGTCCAGTCATAAAGCCTACAGGTCCAAAAGGAAGGTTACACAGTATAACAGTATGTAATATTCAGGCACTGCTGAACATTAACTGCTAGAGGAAGGCGATATAGTTTTACTGATATGCCTTCAAAATGGTTTCCAGTTTCTGGATGGATGGGGCATATGAGGAAGTGACAGTATGTAATATTAACAAAATGGCTTTCCCTGCAGATTTCCCTGAATTAAATTATCAGATTGGTCCAGTCAAGTGCTTGGACACCACCCAAGCATATTTGAGCCATCCGAATGAGATATTATCTGTCACAATCCATCAAGCCCAGCCATTGGAATTGGTCTACGGAGAGAAAATGCCCAAGAATTTAATAATTTATGAATAAATAAACACATGATTCTCAATTAGCTCAAAGCAGCCTGACCGAACTGGCCGGCTCGGACTCATTTGGGATAAGCACTCAGGATGTCTGGCATGAGGAAAAGCAGCCTTGGAAATGTGACCAAGGCTGGTTCATCAATCCCAAACCTTAGATATTTCATCCACCAACCAGCTTCACATGACAGACAAGAATAATTTTGTATTAGTGATGCCGGGCTCACCACCGGTTGACCTGCCAACCGATCCATCAGGAAAACTCCCCACAACCCCTGCAAGGGAAAATTCTGCCTCATCAATTACAGTAAGTATAGTATGAGCTGCGGATACCTGAAGGTTTTCCAGATTGAAGGATCAAATGAGTAGAATAACTCATGGTAGCTCCAGTTAAAGCCTCTGTGAAACTGAGGTGGAGTTCAGCTGGATTAATGAGCCCTTCATACGGACAAAGACGAAGCAGCTCCATCACTGCAAGCAAACACATTCCTAACGCTCACCGACCAGCTGACAATTCTGCTTTGGACGCCATCAGAGTCCAGATTCAAAACCAGTTAAGATATTGAGATAGTGATGCTGATTCAAAGCTCTGGAGCTGCTAAGGTCTGATCTCACTTTACCAACCAGCCTCCATCGTGGAACAGATAAAAGCAATTGTTCTGTGAACCTAAGCGCAGAACAACAATGGCAGCAGCAGCAATGGTTCCTTCCTTGGTAATAACGGTATGCACACAGCACGACACCTTTACTTACCTGTTCTATCGCCTACAGGGCCGCACACTTGTTGAATGTGCTGCGGACTTTTTCTCACCATAAGAGCCCATTTGTTTAAAAGGCTTCGAGCTTTTATACTTCTTTGGTAAAAAAAAAAAGGGCTGAACGTTAATGCGTGACATCGTCGGAAAATTGCACGTTGCTTCTCACAATGGTTTCCACGTCTGGTGGCCTGCTGCGCCATTAAAAGCAACTATATAAAGATTCCTCATGAAAAGTCTGAATCAGTCGAAGCTGCCACCTTGAACGCAGAAGAATTCCAACGCCTGCTTCAGATCATAAAGGCCCTTTATTGCTTCGTGCATTACGGTTCATCACCTGCACACCGATGTAAATGTGTGCCTATTTGCATGTACATTACACGTTAGGCTTGGGAGCGCCCAAGCCAAACTGTACTTAACGGCCCACTCCACGCCACAGGCATGACAGAGCTTCTCTAATAGTCGGTGCTTAGTGAAAGTAGGCATCCCTGAAATGTGAAAATCAATCATGGATGACAGCTCATTTGGACTATCTACCAGGCAAAGGCAGAGTAAGGGAATAAAAGGGGTAGAAATTCCAATTACACAGTCGATGCCCATTTGCTGCATGAATATGAGTAACCTCTGGCTGACGCTGTTGATACCCGCATGTAGCTGTATAATGAGGTGGTGGGCGTAACTTATTCCACGGAGTTAAGTATCAGATGAATCAAGCGAAGATCCAGTCGCAATCACGAAGAAGAGAGATGAAATCAGAGATAGGTAATATCTCGCTGTGAAAGGCTAATTATCCCACATCCAGTCGTGAACAAAAGCTGCCGAGCGCTTTTAGTAAACCAGCGACTCCCACAACTCTGAAATTTCTATGATGGAAGCATTGAAACACAAAAACAATCATGCATGTTGGTTCTTTCATAGATTTATAATTATTCTGACAAAATCTGTTGGGTTGAAAATCTACATCCTGCAGCTTGAATGATCAGTTTTGGTGATGTCGATGACGATTGACTACAGCTGGTGACTCCTCTGAGCCAATTTAAATAGGACCCATATGAAACACTCATTAGACTCAGCTACAAGCACTACAGTGGGAACGATGGATCTAACAAAGCAAATCATTGACGTGAACAAGTCAGAAAAGTCACTTGGAGCCATTTCAAAGCAGCTAAAGATCCTAAAACCATCATTGTAAGTACAGAGTGCATGGTGGAGTCGTGCTACTGCCGCAATCAGGAAGGAAACACAAACTACTACCTCCTGCTGCTGAGAGATGATTGGTCAGGATGGTCAAGAGTCAACCAAGAATCCCCATAAAGCAGATCTGCTATGAATTAGAAGCTGCTGGAGCACAGCTGTCAGTCAAGTGTGTTTTACATCACCATGAAGTGAGAGGCTGCCGTGCACGATGGAATCCCTTCCTCCAGAAACATCACCTTAAAGAGCAGATTTAGTTGAACTGCACCAAGAGGAGGGCCAAACATAAAACCTGAAGCTTGTGGACAGCTAGCAAAAGCTGCTAATTGAGGTAAAAGTGGCCAAAGGAAACTAAATATGAGGATTGCTGCGTGCATATTTTTGACCATGTCATGTTTCCAGAAGTTCTGCAGAAAAATCTATGAAAGAACCAAAATGCATGATTGGTTTTTTGTGTTTTTAGAAAGTTAGGAGTTTTAGGCGTCACTGGAAACTCTACACGACCATGACATACACCATCCTTACAAGTGTCACGACTGAAGCTACCCGAGCCGCCGTCTAAAGCACTGTAGCGTATACGGTCAGTGTTCAGTGCAGGAGGCAAAAAGCTCAACTCCAAATGCCGGCGACAAATCACAAGATGAGATCACCGTGCCCCAGACTGACAGCAGCTTGCACGACCCATTTAACCTTCTAGCAAAACCATGCAAACCCCACAATCTGCTCACTGGCCTTGGTGTCACCCGTGGACGCAGCGCCACAGCGGCCTGCCATCGAGTCAAACTGCTCAAAACTAATATAATTTCGTCTGGGCAATCTAATAAAACACAAGAGCCGTTCTGCCTCTTTTCTGCCCTCCTTCCATATATCCTGGCAGAAGCCGCGGTGATTCATAAGAGCGGCGGTGGCGACTCTGAGTATGCGATGAGCGAAAGGCACCTTGGGGAGTTTTATGATCCATGACGAAGCGTCCAGGATCATTTTGGATGTATGCATGTGTCACTGCATATTAATAATGGCCTCTGTCTCATGAAAGCGCCAGCACACCTTCAAAGGAGATAATTTAATCTTCTCCCCGCTGAGCCTCCTCTCCTCTTCATGCTTGCTAATACTTTCCCTCAGAATCGCAGTCAAAAGAGCTATCGCTTATATTGTGCACCTTGGCTTTAGGATAATAAAAAGAAGAAACACGGAGCGATAGAGGGAGTAAAGCCAAGCAGGAGGAGTAAATAAGCCCCAGATTCTGAACAGTGCCGAGGAAGATAAACACAGAGATGATGGAGAAACTCTTCTTCTCCCTTTCACGTATGTAAATTCAGCGGTCGCACACGGCTAGCGAGGGCGTAGCCGCCGAGGGAATTCTTCAGGTTATCCGTCCGCCGCTGAGAATCGTGTGCAGCCACTGAAAATTCCCCCTCGTTAAAATTCCCATCCTGCAGTCCCGTGTTTTCGTCCGTCCCCCATTCATGCACCGCAAGCCCGCAAACAAGCAGAAGAACAAGGCAGGGTGCTCTAAAGTGAGCTCCATGTGCCCCTTATCTCGCAGAAAGATTTCATTCTCTTTAAAGAGCTCGCGCCCCGCGGTGCAGCCGACAAATGAGGAGAGCATTGTTGGATCCCGGGCTTGTTTATATGGGAAGGCGTGGAGAGCACAGAAAGAGTTTTCAGTGGCTGCACAGCATACAAAAACCCCAGCAGGTCCACCTCACAGCAACCTCACAGAAACCACATTTATATGCAACGAAGGTGCCTTCTCAATTATGCATTGCACACTAAAAAAACAGCACAACGGTTTGCTATTTCTGAGTTATTACTCTAATGACTAACTTTTAATGAAATCCTGCAGTAAAGTGAAATTCTTCTTTCCTCTACAATCATGTCAAATGACTAATTACTTAATAATTGGAAGCATAAACACACGTTTTTATGTTAAAATCCTGAATGCAAGGTTGAAAAAAAATAAATAAAAATGACGTCAAGCCAATTTAATTAATTTGCTACAACTTGTAAATGTGTCGTTTGAATTACACACAATGTTAAGTTGGCGTAATTGCCAAGATCATTATGTCAACACAACTCATCAGAACAATGTCGGCAGCTTCAAAGGTTAATCTTAATCAATAAATTGGATTTTGGTGTCTTGCAACCGTGCAGTGAATTAAGTGGGAAACGAATTTTCTGCCGGATTACATTTGTTTCTCACAAATATGTTTTTGTTTTAACGCGCCGTTGCCGTCTCTTTTATGGCTTTACTGTCGCTCCTTTTTCTGCCAACCAATCAGATATAAGATGAGGTGGGATTTGTCACCCTGGTAAGCCAAAAATAGAGAAGCTTCAAACATGTGGTGAAAGAGTTGTATTTAACTCTAAACGGTGCTGTAACCTTCTAATGTTGTTAGAATCATGTAAGTGTCGACCAGTTTTCCTAAAGCTAGAAGGTGAAAACTAACCTTAAGTCTAAGAAAAATGATCCCACACCAGACTCAAACCCATAGACTGTATAAAAGATGGACGTAGCAACCGGCCCTGAAAAATGAAGCCAACCCGGAAGTGTCAAAAACCTGCGTCCACTAGTCCTGGCTCCAAAAAGCCCTGGCTCCCATAGACTGGAATTGGAAAAGAAGTGATCACAGATCATGAAATACTGCATTCCTACAGCTCAGGGTTTTTTTCTTTTTAGTTTTCATGGTCAAATCCAGAGATCAGGTGGCCAATCTGAAAATAAATCAATACTGAAGTTTTAAAAAATCGTCAACATTTTGCGGGGCAAGGGGCGTGGCTGGCTTGATTGACAGTCGGCAGCGACCATACAGACGAAGCGAGCAGAAGGCGGTAAATGTGGGCGGGGCAGAGAGGGCCCGCCTCTCAATCCGTCTGACCAATCGCTGCTCCTATGGCTCCGCCCCCCTCCCACGATTTTTGGCTCCAAAAATCCAAGATGTCAACCAGGAAGTAGCAAAACCCTGGCTTCATGTTCTCAGTGCAGAAACCAACGGGTGACGTCACGGTAGCTACGTCCATCTTTTATACAGTCTATGGCTCAAACCTCAGTTTTCTGGGTGGAAATAATGTTGCTCTTTTAAACTGGAATCCAACTGGAAATTAAATGGTTTGTTTCAAAATAAAATCCATTTCTTAAGAGAATGCGGTTTAGCTGAACAGGAATGTAATTTCCAACAATCCTTCACTTTTACTAAGTGACTCAACTCGGTCTAATGTTTGCGTGTAAAGTCAGAGTTGACGTGTGATAACCTTAACCGTCCTTACGTTTTATCGCCGCTTTGCGTTAACCTCCGTCCGAGGCAAGCTGCCTCCAGTGAAACCGGCCGTAAAAGACCTTCCATTATGCAAATAGATTCACAAACACGGTCCCGGCGTGGCAGTAAAACATCCACAGCGGCCTCACATGATGACATACCGCTGTTAACAATACGCCAGCGACAGCGGATGATGTAAGTGCATTAAGACGTTGCATTTGGACTTGTGAGGCTAAGAAAAGAATAATAGTCCATTTAGGGAGCATTCATCCAGATGAAAAGCCAAATCAATGTCAAACGAATGCAAATCTGAGCTAAATCTATTCAAATGCTCCAAAGATGTACAGAAGCTTGATCTCTTGATCTTGACAGGTGTTGGTCTGACTTAGATTTAAAAAGCTTCGGGAGCGCGGCGAGTGTCACCGTTTCCTTTATTCTACCGAACATCGGCAATTACGGCTTCTTACTCCATCAAGATGTCCATATTCTCCCCTTTTATCTTTTTACACCGTTTAGCTTTTTATTCACGGCGCCGATATATCTGCAGGGCCACACGTATCCGAGGAGAGCACACTTAAAACAAATGCGCTAAACAGTTTTGTGAAGGATTTCTGGCAAAAGGCACCCGCGTTGCATTGTAGCAGCTGGGATTACAAGGCCAAAAAGCAAATATTAGACAAAGACTTACGCCGCAGCCGCTGCTATTATCGCGAACAGAGGCGGTAATCTACATATATTCAATGAGGCCTGGAAAAATAATATAGAGTAGTAAATCTGATTTAGCTTAACCCTCTGTGAGAGAGAGAGCTGCCTAATGGAGTGTGTGCCGGATCTCATCTCACAGCCTTCGTCAGTCGGAGGTGTCACTGCAGAGCAGGACAGGATCCGGCAAAGCAGACTGGAGCTTTTCTTCAACTGCATATTGGTCCAAACATTATAACCAGGGATGCACAAGGGAGAGGTCTGGTTGGTTTACAGCTCTACACAGGAAATAATATGATAATGACACCCAAAAAAAAAGGCACTTCTTTATTTCCTGCTGCTGCAGCAACTGAGCGGAGACTAGAGGCTTCTCCGTGCACGGCCGCCGAGCAGCATCTACCGATTCATGCAAAGTAGTAAACTACAGCAGAAACAGCAAACAATCTGGGTCACACTCTCCCCCTCTGCACTGCAGGAGTCTCTGCATGCACATCTGTCACGCTGCACCACCCACCACTGGCAGTAAACTCTCAAACTGTGAGCAGCGCTGAGATATGATAAATAACCGGCATTATGCATCCAGTTCACTGCTACGAGTGCAGCCAAAGCATGGATGTACACAGCGTTTGTTTTTTTTGTTTTTTTTGCAGCGGGAGCATCACCTTTCTGAAACAGCCACCGCTCCCTGCAGGGTTTGAGCACAAGGCAGCGGAAAATCTAAGCAGCGAGGAGTCCAAAAAAACACCTTTTAATAACTATAAGATCATACTCATGGAAAAGAAACAAACATTTATCTGCACTTTTATTCCTGTTTACAATCATTTAAGAATCATTAAGAAATGACCAACACATATGAAGTCTAGGGTGCATGTTAATGTAAAAGTTAGCTGCACCAGTGCAACCAGCATGAAAAAACGAGGCTTCAGTCCTGCTATCTAAGCTTCAAAGTGCATAAAACCCCAATTTAACCATCTCCATACTACACAGAGTGGATTATAAGACTTAAGTAATCCTTTTAACCGGGTATACATTTATGGGATTTCCTCCTTATTATGTTCAGGCCTCTGGGACAGAAACATCTGATTTAATTCAATTACAGCTCTTGTTTGTTAATATTTTTGTTTGGCTGTGACGTATATGTATCTGTAGCTGTATGAAATTTGATTATTATTAGCAGTGTGTGTGAAATATGTATGTTTCCATTAAAACTATACCTTCATTCAAAGGCAGTGAAAATTTAAAGATCCCCTGCAGCAAAAATCTTTTTTTTTTTTTACCTCGTTGATGCGTCCATATGGTGTTTTTCATATTCTAGAAAAGAGTAAAATAAGCGATCAATGTCATGTCTGAGTATTTCTATTTTGCAACTGCGGTGTACTTATGAGTTCCAAAAAACACAGATTCAGACTTTTGGGGTTTCATATGTCACAAACCAAAGGAACCAATCACGTCGGCTTGAAGGGCGGGACTTTGTCGTTATTTGTCTTCAGAATCAGTTTCAAACCTGCATGGCTGAATTATTCCAATATGACAGCTTGTGTGGTTTGACAGTGTGTGAGCAAAGCTGTAAGTGAGCTGATGTGCTCCAGCTGCAGTAAGAAGATAGAAATTCTAAAGGAAGCAACAGCGTGGAGGTCGATCTGAGACGTTTTACCGCAAGACGGGGTGATTTTCTTGAGAAAAACATTTTTCAAGATCAAGATCAAGATAAGGGCTGCAGTTAGTAGCACTGTTGCTTCGCAGCAAGAAGGTCGCCGGTTCGCGTCCCAGTGGGGTTGCATGTTCTCCCCGTGCAGCGTGGGTTCTCTCCGGGTTCTCCGACTTCCTCCCACAGTCCAGAAACATGCTGAGGTTAATTGGTGATTCTAAATTGTCTGTAGGTGTGAATGTGAGTGTGCTTGGTTGTCTGTCTCTAAGTGTAGCCCTGTGATAGACTGGTGACCTGTCCAGGTGAACCTGCCTTCACCCTGAGTCAGCTGGGATAGACTCCAGCCCCCCATGACCCTGGTGAGGATTAAGCGGTGTATAGATGATGGATGGAAGATCAAGATAAGCTTTATTTGTCACATACACATTTATACAATGTGCAGTGAAATGCGCTATGTACCAGCAGCATACAGTTTCAATAAAAGAAAAAGAAAATAAAATTCATGGTCGTTTAATCAATATACCTCTGATCAACTGTGCCGCATTTCCAAATAAGAATACAGAAATCTGTGCCTGTAGATGAACTCAAACTAAGCTAAGATTTTTTGTTATTTAATCGAATAACCATCATTTTATTTCATTCAAACGTACTAAAGCACCGGCCGCTAAGGTGCAAACACTGCAACAGGCCTCACACTTCAGTCTGGGCTGCGTGTACATCATGTACTCTTTAAACACCTTCATTTTCAGTCATGCAATCCAACACGACATCATAACCGACTTGACAGTAACTGCCAAGAAAAATTAAAGGCTTCACACCAAAATAATACACCGCAGGACCACGGAAATTGCCTCATTTCTGCAGATGTGATGTTATTCCGTTGTCTCTCTGAACGCGCACCAAAACTACAATTAGTGTGCAACGCGAAGACATATAAAACACTTTATCTCATAACTTTTCCCTTTTCCAAGCAACTGAGGGCAATTTTGCCAATCAGCTTCGCGGCAATATTGGATTTTCATATGATTTGTGCATCGCGATCCGTCTGATATCACCGCATTAAAACAAACTCATTTTGAATTAATTATATGCGCCGTGATGGAGGTTCCTATCAATATCGCCCGCTCCTAATTGCGTCGTTTCATTTAACAATCGAAACCCATTTCCAAAAAAAAAAAAGAGCCGCGGCGCTCCCCCTGTGTGCGTTTGCAGTGGGACCGCGTGTGACCTTATGCCGTTAAGTTATTGAGTTTTAGCATATTATGTCATCAGACAAGGCAATGAGCAATTCCCACAGCTGTTCCCCTCTCGGCGTTCTAATGACGTTATCATCGCGGCTTACTCCCACTTCTGCTGCAGCAAATAACCTCGTAGCATGTACAACAAGCCACTTAATGGGGAAATAAATGAGTCAGAGGCCTTCTCCCTCTTGTTTTCCCTGCATGTCAGCGAGCGAGAGAGAGAGAAAGCAGAGGGAGCAAAACATGCAAGAGCAGAAAGCAAAGCCATGCAAGTGTGATCCTTTCTATGTATGTGTGAATGAACTGCACGGTTCACAGGGTGCTCTTTCATTTGCTGTGTTCGTGGCAATGACGAAACCCCCCCACCATCGCTCTGTCTTTAAGGTTTTCCTTCTGTCGCCACGCTCTCACCTCCCCTCCAGAGCGTGGAGGAGGTGAGAGGGAGAAAGCCTAAGCTGTCATCACAGTTTAGATCAGTGTCCTGCCTCCAGCCGCCGCTGCCTCCGCACCCCTTTTGCCCCGCGCCCAAACCTCCAGCCGCGCATTACGCAACTTCACAAAAAAAAAAACAAGGTCGCGGAAATATCCAGAGATGAATCCAAAAAAGAAAAAAAAGGAGGGGAGGAGAAGAAAAGAAAAGGAAAGAACCTCCTCCTCCCCTCTCTCTCTCTTTCTGCCAGTGGCCATTGCAGTGTGTGATTCAGCGGGAGGTCAGGGAAGGAGGGAGCCTGCAGCGCATACAAATGCCTCGCAGACACGCATTTAACACGCACACGGCCGCATGCACAAACACGACATTCACACGTATACATGTCAGACGCTGGCAGCTGCGGAGATCACGGAGCGCGCTTCGTCCTGCGTCCTCGTGTCGGCGCATGTGTGTCCACGCTGTGCATCGCTGTGTTCACCCGCAGTTAACATCCAATTCGCCAAACAAGGAATCCTCCTGAGTAAGAAACCTCATTCTGACCCCTTCTTCGCGATGCATTATTAATAAGGCTTCCAGTTAAAAAAGCCAGCGCCCCCCCCTGCATCGAGGAAAACGTCACACATCCTGCACGACACGAGGGATTAACAATAACCGATACACAAGGGAGAGACGAGGAGCAAGTTGAAAAGCCGTGAGTGAGCTGCTTTGAGTATCACAGCTCTCAATTAGTTAAGAGAAATAATTAAAAGCTACTTTCTAATTCATTACGTGTAAAAAAAAAAAAGTCTGTTTTCAGGCAATGACAAAAAAAAAAGAAGCTGTGTCAACATGTAGAGTTTCAGTTTTTCAATTATCAGCCTGACATGTGTTTAACAGAAGAGATGAGGCTTTAATTATAATATAATACATCCAGTCGTCTGCATATTTAATGTCATAGGACATGTTAGACTAACTTTAAACTCTTCCTGAAGCATATTTTTGTGCTTCAGGTTGATTGGATCCACAGAAGTCCAGCATTCCTGAAGGTACAGCAGCGCTCTGAGCTAAATGCTAACATCAGAATGCTAACAATGTCAGGTAGCTTCAATTTTTTTTACAATTAAACACAATTAAATTAATTAACACAATTAATTAATTAATTTACAATTTAAATAAATAAATAAATAAATCTGTTAGTTCAAAATCAGTTGTTTTAATATAATTAATGTATAAAAATGTATTATTATTATTTAACAGTCCTATTAACAATATGATAACTTGGTAACATGTTATATTAAGGTGCACATATTCACCATTAACTACTTGCTTATTAGCATGTATCTTAGAACCATATTGTCCCATTATTAAGCGTTTATTAACACCTTATTTTTTATCCTCATATTCTACATCTTCTCAGAGTTTTTCTTCACTAACTTCACATCATGCCGACTTCTGAACGTCGACAGATTTCCGTGCATCTCATTAGACCTCCAGTTGTTTTAGCCGAGGTGCAGCCCATCACTTCAGAACACGCTCCGTTTAATTGCAGTAGTTGTGAGCGATAATGGATTTACCGAGAGCGAAGAGGAGGGCGGCCTCAGAACGGGGGAGCTGCGTGGGTTAATAAGTGTCGCACCGATGGTGAATTGGTTATGAGTCAGGGAGACTTAACTTGGAGTTATTTGGACACTAATACGAGTTTTAGTTTTGTGTTTTGATACATAAAAATTAATTACTATTAAGTGCGATTAAGAGAGAATGGCTAGTGTTGTGGTTTTACCTTTACCCATACCGATTAAATTAGATCAACAGCTTCCTTTATTATAATTAATAAGCATTAAATCGGAGGTTTTTACGGGAAAACCTTTTGAAACAGCACAACAACATGGTCATCAGATGCAAAGCGAACACAAAGAGGTCTTCTCAGTTGTCTTATAACTGATGGAAAACTAGTTCAATTTCAAAACCTGGAATCAACATTCTCCCACAGGTGTCAACAATGCCAGAAAAAGAGCGATGACACGTCATACTATAGATGTATTTCACTGTTTTATCTTGAGTCCAGACCCGTCTCCTCTCTGCTCTGCGTAAACACAGCCTGCAGTTCAACCCAGAAGTCCCTGAATCATTGTCATGTGTCGTGTACACATTGCATACGTGGCGAATTCTTAAATGAAGGCATGTTGATGAAACATCTTCATTTTAAGCTTGGATTTGGCATTTCTGATGATTAGTTCAAGAACCGTGTGACAGTTGCCAGTCCGATGAGTCACTCTGTGTTTGCAGGTTCTTGCTCTGCTAAACGGTGTAATTTTTGCAGATTTTCTAAAAGACAACATGCTTTTTCGCGCCAGCCAGCAGGTTAATGGGTTCACAGGGTTAATGGTCTAGTGACTGCAGTGTATTATCATGCAGAATAAGGCATTAACAAGTGCTGTATAATGAGCCAATGTGCCTCCAAAACGCCGGCTGATCAAACACGCAGCTACAAAGTGCTTCACGCGCCAGTACAGGACCAGAACTTAAAACACGCGACCCAAATAAACAAAACCGGAGGCGCACAGTGTTTATAAGAACATATATACATTAGTTTTCAGCAGACACTTGGAACAACTTTAGGAATCTGCAGATCTGATAGAATGGCGAAGGCTGATCTGGATTTCAGGAGATGCCACTGCAAAGTTCCCAGCGGACTAGAAGGCCTTGATCAGACGATCTGAGAGGTCAAACGTATGCGGGGGACACGCGATGCAAGGCCCTGTGCATAATTAATGAAAATTTAAAGCTAATTTCGTTACTTCTGCTTTACTGGAAGTCAAAGAAGGAGGCAAAAAATTGTTTTGGTTAGCAGCCTAGCTTCTGCATTTCTGACTAATTTAAAACTACAGAGTAAAAAAAAGTTCAAACAGGAAAAGATTAAAGGTTTGCACAAGAAGTGTTGGGTTAAATTTTTTTTGCACAAGTTCTCAACTAAAAGTAACTAAAAGTCCAAATCTGGTCCAGATAGACGACCAAGGTGTTGCTTTGATGCTACTAATGAGGTGACTAATCCCTCTTAGTAAAAAGATCATCAAAATAACTATTAGTCATACAAACAGAATACCTCTGAGGTGTTTGGTAGCTGGTTGGACAGAAGAAGCAATTTAATGATGCCATTTTGGACTCGTGAGTCATTTTTTTTCACATTTTTTTTCTGACACTCTGAAAAAAAACTCTGTTGCAGATCAGTTGATAATAAAGTCCTGAGCAGCAGCAGCAGCGGCCCTAAAGCTGAATTCTTTGGGGTGTCGTACAAAAAAAAAAGAAGTGTTTTGAAGGCATGCCTCTGGGAAATTTTTCATTATTTTCTGACATTTCATTTAACTTTAAAAAAATTAAAATCCACAGATTCCTCGATAATGAAAATAATTGTAGCTGCAGCCCTAAAACGCAGCAGCTGCGTGAACTCCATACGCCGTGTCTTATCCGCCTAAACGATCACAAACACAGCGGCTCGTCTCTTCTGTTTGGTATGATAATGCGACGCTATACAAATCAGCTAATTGCTCGTTTTCCTGCTTGTTTACATGCTGATATTGATGCTCGCAACCATTTTCTCCGTCGCGAAAGTTTGGAGGAAAAACCGGCGACGGTAGCCAAACCGCTGTAATTAAATCCTGACTCTCTGCCAGGGCTTAGGTACGTCTCCACCCATCTGGAGGTAATTGAACACTCCTGATACTCGTCGTGCTGCTGCCCCACGAGCAAAATAATCAGATCCCCAAATAACTGTCACTGTGAGAGAAAAAAAAAATATCAACACTTATTAACTGCAAATTGCGGCGAGCAGGGGCGTGCATCCTCGGCTCATCGGCGGCCGCCACGCATGTGTAGGGTCATGTCATTACATGTTAATGGGCTTTCCTCTGATGCTACGGCGGAGAGCGCAGAGACGGAGGGCTGTGATGGAGAGAACAGGGAACCATTTGATGTTTGCCAGTTGAAAGAATAAGCCTTCCTTTGGGTTGTGCTTTCCACAGAGGCATGCTGGGATTGAAAGAGCGCTTGCCCAGGGCTAAAGGGGATTTTTGGTGGGCGTCACACATCCAATTACCTCGGTAGCATCACAGAAATCCACGGGGGGAATGCGCACTCGCACGCAAACACACACTTTCACGCACGTGCACACGCCGGCGTGTACGACACCCAACCGCCCCGACCACGGAGGAGGCTGCAGCTCAGATATTCTGCCGGATCGGTTGCCGCTGCAGAATTCATGAATATTATCAGCATGTGTTGATATGTGGCTTATGATATAAATATGGATAGCAATATGGAAACACCACCCAGGTTCCACCTCTTTGGAGAGCATCACTAATGCATTCAGAGAAGCTATTACCGGATTTGCATGGGCTCTTCTGATGAGCCAAGGGGACCTGCGGATCCACTAATATGGCGAGGGTTTATTGGTGCATTTCAAAGCTGTTTTTGAAGTTCTTCTGTTCTTGTGGCAAAAGCTGGGATTTCAAGTCGTTTAATATCCACACCAACAAACTTTAATAACTACACGGTCCCACATCAGCAGCCCAAACACGTAGCGCAGCAGAAACCAGCTCATTTAAAACATCCTGGAATTAATGCATTAACTTTTTTTTTTTTTCCTTCTTTTTTTAAACTTCTACCTACACAGGTTAATAATTTGAATACTTCCTCTTTCCTTAAAACAGGGGCCCCGAAGGCCGCTGGGAAATCATACTTCACCAGACGTTACTATGAAATCGATTTTGTGCTACATTTTTAATTATACAAGATTCGTCATTTCTTTTAATAACGTGATGAAACAGCCCGGAGCAGCACTTCTCTGTTATTGAAGCTGATAAATCTCTGATATCTGCGTGGAGCTAAATCGCCTGCGCCACCACGGGGGGAAATCACATTTGGTAAATACACCTACAACAACTCAAACCTAGGAGGTACGTATTTAAATTAAAATTAGTCGGAACTTTGGTTAAACTTTAAGTCTTTTGCACGCTAAAAAAGTAATTAAAGGCAACTTATTCCCAGTGCTTAATTAAATGTATAATTACAATATTCAAATTCATTAATTCAGATGAAGCTTTTAAGTT
>NW_007578025.1:365830-398019 GCF_000690725.1 Stegastes partitus
GTTCCAAAAAGGAATAACGGCGTTGCGTGCAAGTGGAAAAAGGCAACGTGAGGGCACAGGGAAATGAAACGGAGAGAAATTAGGAGAAGCAGAAATAATGAAAAAGGGCAGGAGGTCAGGCCGAGCTGTGAATGTGACATTTGAGGAGGCTCCCTTCAGGCGTCGGTCATCGTCTTCGGTCAGGAAGCACACGAATGTGACACGAAAGACGAGCGAAAACCGCCAGTTTCTCCGCCGGCACATGTGTGGACATGTGCAGTTTTGCGTTCTTCAAAGCCGAGACCAGCGAATTTAACTGGATTCCTTATTGTTTCCTGTGTTATAATCACGCCTCTTTAATTGATACGTAACATGTGTATTAACTCTGAGCGTCGCGAGATACGAGGAGCGTAGAAATTCATTACGGAAAAGCGTCATATTTCCAACCATGCTGCGTATAATGCAATTTCCCCCCCACGCCACAGCAATTCTGAATTAATCAGTAATTTGATTTGTATTTTTTTTATGCAAAGCAATAATTCGCTAAAGCTCGTGTTGCTCTAAGTATGTCATTGTAATGATTTGATTTGCCTATCAAATAAAAACATCTGGATACAAAAAAAAAAAAAAAAAAAAGGCGCCTGGCTCGGAGAGAAAGAGAATCTGTGCCATGAATACGTGATGCAAGCCTTTTGTCGAGGCCAGGGGAGAACGAACCAAATCAAGTGAGAATTTCACTGAAGGCAAAACGCGTGGGCTGATTCTTCTGCCGTTCGCGGCGGAGAGGGAGAAGCTATCGGAAAAAAAAAAGGAAGCACACATCACGCTGCGCAGACACATATAGACCGGGTCAAGAGCCAAATTGGACAGCTAATAACTGAAGGCCAAAGCTTGAATTTCTAAGTGGATGCACCAGACTGTGCGGAGACTCAGGCAACGCAGCAGGAGTTAAATTGTTTTTTTTTTCTTTTTTTTTCCCCGGATTCCGGACTTATTTGACTATTATCTGCTTATTGTTCTCGGCAACCGATGCTCCGACACCCACAGTGTACAAATATATCTCCAGGTAAAATGGCTGTGAGCTGCAAAGCCTTTCTTTTTTCTTTTTTTTTTTCCTCTTGTTGCTGCAGCAGCCTGAATAAAGACGAAGGGGAAGATGGCAGACAATCAGAAAGCGGGCGAGATCTGCATTAAATCTCGTTCTGAGATTTCTTTCTCCACTGAGCTAAATCTCGGTGGAGAAGTGCTTTTTGCAGACTTCCAGATAACTGCGCCCGCTTTGCCATAGGAAGCCATTAACTGACAGCACACGGCTTGAGGTTATCCCCATGGGTGCAACAGCCTCTGGGATATATGCTGTGTCTGGTGAAGAGATGAAGAGAGCATGACGCTAAAGAGATTAGTTATTACAATGTGAATTCCTGTTAGAAGAATGAGGGTTTTTTTAGAGACTATTGAGGGATACACAGAAAGCTAAATAATACAAAAAAGGGGCTTAGCAGACAGTTGGATATCCCTGTACAGAGGGTAGGAGGTGTAGCGAGTGTTAAAAAAAAAAAAAAAAAGCAAGCATGCTCGGGATGACTGCATCGCACGTTCTCAGGCACTTTGAGGCACCATCCATGATGAGTCTCGCTCAGATGGGCTGATGTGTGAACGTGGTCATAAATCACATTGCTAAATTAATATCTCAGCAAAGTGTTGCCCTAGATAGATGAAAAAGAACACACGCACACAGAAAATGAGTACACATCCTCCCACACTCGCACAAACTGCATGTTCATCTGTGTTGAAATTTCACAGTGCCTCTGCAGAGCCGCGGCGAAACTCTGTGCCGGTAGGGGAAAGAGGAGATTTAAAGAGGGGGAAATAAAAAAAAAAAAAACTCTCAGAAGAATAACGGTTCCTTCTGACGGCCCTCTGGTTGCTAAAGGCACCGATGCCAACTGGTTCTTCACGTACGTCATGTGGTTGTATAAAGTACTGAATGTTCTACATTTCTACTATTTGAGTACAAAATTACAGCCGTGACTAACCGTTATTTTTTATTGTTGTTGAATCATCTGGTCTATAAAACACCAGAAAACAGTTTCCCAAATCCCACGCTGGCATTTCGTCACGTGTTGTTCCATCTGACCAACAGTCCAGAACCCAAAATACCAACTGAAGGAACCCAGAAATGCTGCAAATTCTTACATTTTACCTGTTTTTGCTTTAAAATTACTTCATCAAGTCCTGTAATCAAAACAGAACCAGGTGGGTCGCCAGAGACCTATCTTCAAAATGGGAACCCGTTTATGCTCATTGGATCGCCGTTTGTGGTTCTCTATGGAAGTAAAAATGGTTCTTCTTCTACAGCATCACTATGAAGAACCATTTCTGGATCCAGTTAGCGCCTTTACTTTCCAGAGAGTACTTTCAGAAAGACCTCGGTTCGACAGCGGTTCTTCAGACGGCTCTCTGGTTCTTCAAGGCACCATCATCAGCTGAAGAACCTCTTTACTTAGGGGATACTTCTTCATGTACTCCATCGAGTTCTTTATCGTACTAAAGGTTCTGGAACTAGAAATGGTTCTATGGCATCACTGAGAAGAAACATCTTTGGTACAGTTCTGAAATGGATCTTCAGACGGTTGCTTAAAGTACTGATGGTTCTTAGTTGTTTTGGGGTTGTTTGGTTCTGTGGCGGGAAATTAGATTTGCTACTGATGATTATTTTTTATTAATAAATTTGTAAATTACTTATCGTTTGTTCTATAAAACATCAGAACACTGACAAATGTCCATCAACAGGCATCTTGTAACATGTTGTTCTGTCTGCCCAACACTCCAGAACCCAAAATATTAAAAGTGTTCTAACGGAAGGGACTGAGAAATGCTGCAAATTCTTCCATTCGACTTTTTTAACTTTGGTACTTAAATAATGATCAAGTCCTGTCACCAAAACAGAACCAGCTGGGTCCACAGAGAACCACCTTTAAAATTCATTCTTAACGGAACCATTATTTGGTGGTTCTTTGACGCACCTTAAAAGCATTTACAGGAATACTTATTTGAACAAGTGTTTGCTAAAAGCTTCTCTGTGGAACTAAAACCGTTTCTTCTGTGGCCACACTGTGAAGAACCGTCTTTGGTTCCATTTTTTGTTAGTGACTCGGAAAATAACGGTTCTTCAGAAGGCTCTGTGGTTCTTCAAAGCATCACCTCCATTTCTGGAACCATTTCATTTAGGAGATGGTTCTGTGTGCACTTATGCAGCTCATTAAAGTACTGAAGAAGAATCACGTGGTCCATAAAACATCAAGAAACGTCCATCACAGGTTCCAAAAATCCAAAACTAGTATCTTGTAACATGTTGTTCTGTCTGTCCAACAGTCCAGAACCTACAATAATAAATGCGTTCTAAAGGGAAGAACCCAGAAATGGTAAAAAATTCTTACTTTTTACCCATTTTTGCTGAAGTTCTTTGGATTTACGGTGCCTAAAGAAACCATTATTTTGATGGTTCTTTATGGAATCTTTGGAGGTTTTTTTGAAGAACTGTTTGCTATAAGGTTCTTCATGGAACTAAAAATGGTTCTTCTACGGCATCCCTCTAAAGAACCATCTTTGGGTCCAGTTAGTATCTTTATTTTTCCAAGTGCAGGTTAGATATGTGTGTTTTTCTAGTTGTGTTGTTGGGTGGGTTACGTAGGTGTTGATGGTGGTTCTGTGCAGGGGTTCTCCATGTGAGGGTTCTCCATGTGAGGGTTCCCCCCCATCCGGCTGTCCGGCTTGGTTTCGAACCTCAGAGACGACTGAACACATCACTGTCGACACGTTTACTTCGCCAGCTTGAGACACTTGAGCGTTACTTGCGACAAACATAACCGGAGCCTTTCCTGCGGTTGCCTCACAGCGACGAAATGGTGGTGATTTTTTTGAAGAGACGCATTCAGCCTCGTCTTCCTCCCCACAAACCACCATCCTCCTCCTCCTCCCCTCCCCGCTCGTCGTCGTCGTCGTCGTCGGTTCCCTCCCTTCTCAGCCATCTCATCTGCTCCGCGATTGTAAAGGCCGCTGCGAGGAGCTTTCGCTTCTGCAATCACTTCACATTTGTTTCAGCGATTGATTTGCTGGCATGTGAGGGGAAGGAGAGAATGAGCGAGTGGGTAGGCAGCGAGGGAGGGAGGGAGGGAGGGAGGGAGGCAACGGGGAAGTCAGAGGACGTGCAATGCCAGGCTCACATACTGTCACCATGACAACAGACATCACTTCACAGGAGCAGCACTTAGGATGCCTGTGTGGGCTGAAGTGACATAGTTGAAGGTTGGCATTAGCCTCTTGTGGGTGCCACAACGCACCAATCCTCTACTGGCTCGCTTCTTTTTTTTTTTTTTGCTTTATTTCCTCCACAGTGCTGCTAAAAGGCGCCCTGTTGCTCTTGTCAGCTACCTTCTATTGGGACTGCCGAGTGATTTGTACTTCATGTGTGTAAATGCGGGTCCTGCCAGTTTGGCTTAACAAAGACAATTCAATTGAATGAAATGCGTAAAGCAAGACAGGAGGAGACATTCATATTCAACGGGAGCCTTTCATCGTCTGCGTCACTTTGAAGCTGGCTAGCATGTATAATTCTCTGTGATTTGAAGCGATGCCAATCATGGAAATGATAACTCGAGATACTAAAACACATCAAACACGGTAAAGCGGATATATCTTAGCTGCCAAGTCTCCTGTTCATTAGGACGACTCTGTACGACTTGAAACGAGTGTAAAAAAATGTTTTTTTTCACACTAACTCATAATAATAATCTTGATCATAATAGTCATATATTATTAACAAAAGGCCATGGTGTGACTTATCAGTGTACAGCATGTATTTTAGCACAGTTCGGTCCCCAAATTTAACAATTAACAATTACAATTGAGAATTAATCGCGTAATTAAAACGTCATTAGCTCCAAAAGCAAACAAAAGGACACGCGACTCACTTTGTCTCTGCCTCTCTGAAAGCACTAAAATGCACCTGTTTCTTCTCTTTATGCACAAATTATAAACCTGGCTAAAGGGATTCTGATCTGCTCTTATCAGCATGCAGCACATACAGCTGCAGCCCTCGCTCGCCGCATCTGCTCTTTATCCATTCGCACACAGCACGCGGCGTTCGCAAGCTGGCCGAACTGTACGGCACGTAAGAGGCGAGACCGGCGCGATAAAAGCGTGAACGTACAGTATGTCGGATTCATGGGGGAGTGCGATAAACCACAATCGCCCAGTGAGTGGGATTTCTGCTGTAACACATGGCGTATATGTGGAGTTAGCGCCGGATATAACTCTACTATAGGTTGTGCAGAAGAATATAAAAGCGTAGCTGCTAATGGAAACACTGAGCGGAGCTTTACCTCGTACAAGGTGATCATTGAGTTTTTAGCCAAAGCCTGCACCTCGGAGACTTTAGAAAACCACAAACATGCACCATTTCTTTTATCCATTATCTATACACCGCTTAATCCTCACTGGGGTCATGGGGGGCTGGAGTCTATCCCAGCTGACTCAGGGTGAAGGCACCTGGACAGGTAACCAGTCTATCACAGGGCTACACTTAGAGACAGACAACCAAGCACACTCACATTCACACCTACGGACAATTTAGAATCACCACTTAACCTCAACATGTTTTTGGACTGTGTGGGAGGAAGCCGGAGAACCCGGAGAGAACCCACGCTGCACGGGGAGAACATGGACGCCACGCAGAAAGATCCTGGTGCCCCCACCGGGACGCGAACCGGCGACCTTCTTGCTGCGAGGCAACAGTGCTACCAACTGCACCACCCTGCAGCCCCTGTTTCTTCTAATTCACCCAAATATTCATGCTGGGATTCCTATTTTGTAGGTTTTCCAACCAGGATTTTAGACTTTAATCTGCAAAATCTAAGCCTCAATACTCTTCAGTTCTGTGTTTTACTCAAGTATTTTCATTTTTCTTCTTAAGTGCACATTTCAGAAGCGAGTGTCGTCCCCTTTCTACTCCACAACAACCAAATTAAAGCCTTTGTACCCTGACAGGTGTTTTCATTTACTCTGTCTTATTAGACCTCTTGTCAGGCGCTTTGGTTGACCAAAATCTATGCACTAATAAAAAAACGGTGACAAGCTAATGAAACGAAACCAGGCGAGGGAGACGTCAATCAAACTCCCGAGTCGAGCGAACCGAGGTCTCATTAGGGAACATAAGAGAAGAGTCTGGCTTTGAGATCACGGGCCCGCTCCCAATCTCCACCCCTCGGGCCTAATCACTAAACCCTCGCAGACTTAAGTGACGTCACGGCTGAAGTGTGTGAGTTGACGAGGGCTGAGATGGTATTAAAAGGAGGAATGGGGCTCACTGGCATGGCAGTGAGTATATAACAGGGTTTCTACATTTTAGCAAATCAAATGTCAGGAAACATCTGTGAATTCTATGCAGATGTTTGGTTGAAAAATGCAAACAAATAAAAAAAAAAACCATCTCTGACCACAGCAGCCATATGTTTACAGATACACGTCCTTCCCTGCAACCATCAATGCTCAGTTTGTGTGCAGTTTCACTATAAACTATGGACAAGTCACTCAGGAAAGCTTCCAGATATGCAAACTCAAAAAAATCAGACTCATGCACTTGACAATTTCAAAGTCGGACATCTGGTTCCTGCATGCACGTAGCACGAACTCACCTCAAAGTCCACGTGTATGGAGTTATGCAACAGCAGCAACCTCTCATCCATTCTTAAAACTCATTTTGTTGACTCCAAATGACAGATATGACAGATATACACATGTGCTGTTGTTAGCCTGGAGTCTTGGTTGAACTCAAAACGCGTGTAAATCTCCACCTGTTGATATGATATGACATGGTATATGCTATGCTAAGCTATGCTAAGCTCTGCTATGCTATGATATGATATATGCTATGCTCTGCTCTGCTATGCTACGCTATGCTATGCTATGCTACGATATGATATGATATGATAATAAAATGCATTCATGCTTTCAGCATTCAGCAGCAGTTATTAACACTGTTCTATGTGGTTAACCATGAGATTTGACATACTGGGTCAGTCTGTGTCAAATCAGATAGAATTTAGGAAGTATGTTGCTGCAGCGTCTTAGCTTTGGTTCAGACTTTACTTATTTCTTATTCAAGACTTCAACACTAAAGCTCTATAAAACATTTTTGGCTTTATTTGGAAATTTCCACGTTTTCAGATCTGGGAATTTAAACCTGGGAAGCCATTTTGAGGGTCCAGTATCTCCAGAAGTGTAATTCCCACAGTCGTAAAAGTTGGTGAGGACACAGACAGAATTGTTTCCAGTAGATCCAAATAAATGAAAGGTTTCCAGAAGAGGCCAAATTTCTAATTATTGGCCCTTGAAAATGGAAAAACGGCAACATGTTTGTCCAAGAGTGGTACTGGGACGCCAGAAGGTTCTTGTAAGCGTATATTTACGGATATATCCTGATTTCCTACTAAAAGTAGAGACTTTGGTTGACATTTCAGAACTTTTGAGACCTCTAACACCAGTGGAACTTGATGTTTGGCAAGTATGGTACATCAAGGTTCCAGCTTGTTTGCCATTTTGACAAACTGTTGATGTGGATTCATTCGTAGGACCAAAAGAAAATGGTCAGAACTTAGTTTTGGATGCACAAAAACAAACAGATAAACTCAAAATCTAAGACGGTGGACCGTCTACTAGCATAATACGTAGAACATCTGTTGCAGGATAGTCAAAGGAGCATATTAGGCGACTGCATGCTGGCTAATTGCAATACAAATAATGCAAATATGAACCAACTACAATATTATAAGATTGCAGATATAACATTACAGTTCCTGATCTAACTGTGAGCCATGCAATCACATCAGGGACAAAGACAACGGAGCTCGTTTCTAAATGAAAGCATAAAGTTTGTTCACAATTGTTCCAGTTTTCTCATTAAAATGGCAACAAAGACTGGAAGTGGAGTGAGCAGCAAGCGTCCCGCAGCTCCAACGGGGTGTTTAATCCCAGAGATCTGCATCTGTCGTGTGTCGTACTGACAACAACGTCAAAAGTATTGACCAGCCCGGCTTCCTTAAAGCAAGATACTGCTGCTTTAATTCATCAGAGTTTAACCACGTGTCCGTCAACACGAGGAAATTAACACAATTACGAGAAATGAAATCACTGCAGATAAAAGCCTTGCTGCTGTACGAGGTAATATTAGCAGGACCGAGGTTGACATTTAAGATTTAAATCTTGTTTTTAATGATCCAGATGATAAATGGCCACTTCATTAGAATGACAGGAGACAAAGGGAGAAATATCAGTTCTGGTTCAGCGCAGGCCTTTTTCGGCGGGTTAGAGGCCACGCAAGACTTCATTAAAAGTACGGAATTACTAAATAAACCAGGACACAAGGCTGGGCTAGTCACGCACCAGAACGGGACTTAATGAATGAACGACTACAAGATCATTAGTAGTAGCTTTCTGTCGTCGGCACAGTGTGGAGGAGGACAAGTAGCTCAGGGTTTGGGGATGTGAGCTTAGCAGTTCACGCAGCCGGCCAGGTTACAATAAGCTTCTTTGGGCCACGGTAGGGATTTGGCCTTGAATGATCCAGAGGTAAATTGTGTTCCTGAACTCATCCAAATCCTCACAGTAGAAAAAGAGGGAACATATTACAGCTGTTCACGATGTGTGCAAAGCAGGCAAAAGCTGCATTTTTTTGTACAGTTCTGATCGCGAATCATCAAGAGACACATTACGCTCGGTAAACATCCATACTGAAAATGTATTCCATTCTTCGCCTCCGTGCACGACTCCCATCTTCGCTTTCAACTACGCGGCGGAAAAAAAGTGAAGTGAATTGCTTATTTTCTGTGCGGAGGACATTGTGGTGGTTGACAATGCTGTTTAAGCCTCCGCTACTGTACAACCCTGCAGCTTTACAGCTCTATTTTTCATTTTGCCTACTGCCAAACTATGCACAGCTGCATCTTTGAAAATAGCTAAAAGGGGCAGAGAGAGGCCAAATCTGAGAGTGGCATCCTTTCAGTCACCCCCACCGACGCCACCACGCAGACAAACAGCCCCCATAACCACAGGCAACATGACCTCTTGGCTTCGCAGCACGTCACAGAATTAAAATTCAAAAAAAGGGCAAACCACAGACTTACAGGAGAGTCTGTCTGCAGAAACCGTTTCATATGAGCTGACTTCGCCACAACATTAAAACCACCGGGGAAGTAAACAACGCTGATCATCTGTAATGTTGGAAAGCCTTGGGTCCTTGCATTAATGCGGATGTTACTTGGGGACAACCACAGATTAAAAATATATCAACCAAAGAGGCAAAACGACATGCACGTCAGAAACGTATCGTAGCATCGTTGTAGTACCTGGTTGCACCACCAGGTGGAGCCTCTTACTAGTCAATGCTGCAGCATCTACAGGAGGCGGTAACTCAGACTACAGGTAGTTGGCAAGAGGAGTGCATTGTGGGAGATTTGTTAGCAAAATGACACCATGACAAAGTCTCCAGTGACGCATAATGTCTACCAGCCAGAATTCTTGTTCTGCAGATGAGCTGAAGACGTCATAACTCAAAACAGACTGCAGCGTTCATTTAGTGCTCCTCGTTTATCAACTACTAATTGATAAGTCAGCCATTTTGCAGCCTAGAAAATTGCTTAAATGTGCATTGCTAACGCTAATGGCCGCACAAGGGGGACCTACAGAACGTTAGGCAGGTGGTCTTAATGTTCCAGCACGTTGGTATATTAATCTGGGATCTTCTGGGGCTCTGAAGGAGCTTCCTAACGTCTGAGAAAAGGATTGACTTAGAAACAACATACGGTGACGTTAACGACAGCATGAAGCAGGGCTGAACCATATCCCCCCAAAAAAATCTGTTGTTTGACAGATATTGCAAAATGACTCATGATTTTAGCTGAAAAGTTCTTGTACGCTGAAAAATATGGGATTTTTGCTGCAGATTGAACCAAACAAACATGTTCCCGAACATCTGGAGAATATGATTTGTAGGCCGAGGCAGCTCTGCAGCACCACAATGCTTCATTTGTAATGGCATGTTGTGACACATCGTAGTATAAAAATTGCAGCTCCCGTGATTTGCATATTTCACGAAAGCCATATTGGGATTTTTTACCACATTTTGATTAATTGATCAACTCGAGTGTGGAGTCTGATGGATGTGGATGTTTACCAGGCAGGAGGTTTGGATGAAATTATGGTTTCATTAAGGGAAAAAGTAGGATCTAGTGTTTATGATCCACGGTGCAAATCTGGACATTTCTGCCTCGGGTGCAGCAATATTGACCATTTTGAAAAATCTGTCACTCACAGGTTCCCCAGTTTTACGACCACGCGGTACTAAAACGGCGGAGTAGCCCTTTAATTTAAACTTGGAGCGATTCTGACGTCTGGCGTCAACGATTCATCACGCCGAAAACAGCTGTTTCAACGTAATTGCATTGTGTTAGAGTGTTTAAGTAAAACTGTCAAAGATTATCCAGTCAATATGGAGCACAGCAGGAGTGCTTAAACTTGAAGTTCAAACATTGTCTCTGCACTGTATACTCAGCGCCAGTCTCAGAGGACCGGGTCCAAAGAGAGAACTGACATTCGGTATGATTAAGTTGGTGCTATGTGAAGCCCCACCCAGGGGTACGTAGTAATCCCCAATGTGCACAGCAAAGTGTTCCACTGCAACAAATTGCTTGTTCTGTGCCTCACCCAGCTGTATATCCTCATTTGCCTCTGATTGAAGCGCGTAGACGTCCATCCGCCGCTCCCCCGGGAGGGAGTCGGAGGGAGAGACAGGATGGAGGGAGACAGGCAGGGAAATAGGGAGCGAGAGGAGGAGGGAGGAGTAAGAGATAGAGTTATCCGTGGTCTCATTACGGTGGGAAATGTGAGGGTCCCGATCCAAGGGAATGATGAAGGACTCTGTGGAGGAGGCCTCTGAGAACCAACAAAGACGGCTTTAGTTTCACTGGCAGAATGCATTTGCATAGCTTAGAAGCCAAAGCGTCTGAACCGGGGCTCATGAAAAGAAACCCCAGCAATTGCTTGGACTTCAATGCAAACGAGAGGCAGCGAGAGACAGAGAGAGAGAGAGGAAGACGAGGAAAGAAGTGGGATGGCAGAAAAAGCAAGTAGGAACTTTTTCCCCCTCTTCTGTAGCAAAACACAAAACGAGATCAGGAACATCTGCACATCCCATGGAGGTTGTCGCCGACTGACTTTGATGCAAAGGGAACATACTGAAGGCGTCTCCGGATAAAGCGTAAAAAAAAAAACGAGTCGTGTTCTGTTGTAGCGTTTTGATATTATTTAGTTTGGTTGAGAGCAACATTACACATGAACGTCATTTGAGAATATTTGGCAGGTTGGTCTCGGGGATATTTGCAGCGATGGAGGCGAGCAGCGTTCGGCCTATTGCGTGAAAGAGATGAGCAGAGGTCGACGTAATAGAGCAATCTCCCTGAGAAGAGAGAGAGAGTGTGTGAAAACGATGAAGAAAAAAAAAAGAAGCACTTGAAGAAAAGACCAGTAAAAGATAGAGGAGAGGTGGGAGAGACGAAGAGAGGAGCAGATGTTGTACTTTAGTGGTGTCTCTCTTTCTCCCTCTGTGGCCTGGAGTCATGGAGGGATGACTAGCCTTCATCAATCCTCTTTAATGACTCTGGCAGCACCACTTAACACACTGGTATGTGATTTCTTCATTACTACATCATGATTCCGCCATTTAGTCCGCGGCCGTGACGTATGGCGACGCTCGGGGAGAAAAATAATCGCCCAAAGTCTCATTTTCGCAAAACGTCCCATTCGTCTGGCTCTCTGGGTCAATTTAGCAATTGGGGAAAGGAAAAAAGATAGGAGATGCAAAAGGGAGATGATGAAATCTGGTGTCATGAATATTGAAAATGCAATTCGTGGAAAAATCCGGCGCTTACGCGATATTTTCACAGATATGACCGGAGCAACGTTCGCCTCCCACAAAAACTCTGGGTAACTATTATGTGTCATCCTCCAGTCACACACACCCACTGCAGTTCCTCATGGCCTCCGTATGTCAAAACCTTCAGCGGATACGCAGGGAGGAGGCGCAACACGCATGCAAATGTTTTGCCACCATCAATAATAAATGTTGACTTTTGAACCTTGCCAATAAATCTGCATTCAGACCACCTCCCCGGAGAGGTGCGGCATGCTTTAAACATGAGCCGCTTACAGGTCGTTTCCTGCAGCTCCTCACCTTTTAAAGAGCGCGTGTGTCACGTGAAGACAAACCACGCAGTAGTCCTTAAAGGTTTCAATTAGACGTGGTGAAAAAAGTGGATTCGTCAAACATTCGGACAAACTTTAAAGATGTCGTCCAATTGACATCAAGCTTTCTACCTTGTCAACAAGTTCACTTGGTGTTTTTCACTCACTGGAAGACGCATCAGATTCAAGATAAGCAGCAACGGCCGAACATTTCCAGCGGTAACAGCTTCCGACTTTCTGGATTTCAACAAACCAAAAGAACCGATGGTGCCAACTTGCAGAGCGGAGCTTCCTGCGTCCTTGTTCTGCTTCAGAATCAAATGAGTCCAGTTTTACAACTCCGCACGGTGCGGCGTAGAGTAGCTAAACAGTTGTAGGTGAGCTGGTGTGCTCGAGCTGCAGTGAGACGTTACATACAAACAATATACAGCTACATCTGAGTCATTTTAAGGCAGGAAGGGATTATTTTTCATTCTGATGCACAGAGAAGCGTTTTTAAGGGTTCAATCAACAACCATAGAGAGACTTGTGATGTTTAAGTTCGTGTCTTTCTATTAAAGTGACTGAATGCACAGCAGAAGCAAGAAATAACAACATATGTAGACGTTACTAAAGCACACTGCCGGTAAAGTAGAGCTGCAAGTAGCTAAATACTCTATTAGTTTCTCCGTTAATCGATTAGTTGTTTGATCTATAAACTGTCAGGAGAGTGTTTCTGAAAGCTCAAGATGACCAACATCTTATTGTGTCGACCAACCAAATAGTTCGCTGCCATATAGGAGGAAAGAATCTGAAAAAAATGACTCAAATCGATTATCAAAACAGCTGCAGATTGGTCTGAAACCTGACAGCTAATGGATTAATTGATTCATCGCCGTAGACGAGGTGACGGGATAAAGAGGACGCTGACGGCGCTTTGGGGAATTCTCAGGCTTTACATCCAAACACAGACAGTTAAATGCCCAAACAGTTCCATCTGTCCCTTCTGCTGCCACCACCGCCGCCGCCGCTGCTGCTGCTGCTACAAGTCCACACGCAGCACTCTGGCAACTCCACATCGAGCATTATGGGATATGATTCCTCCTAATGAGCGCGCGCAGCTTGCTCACGCCGAGAATCCATAGCTTTGATCAGACATTCATGCGATGGGTTCTGATGGTTAGCGTCATGCCCGTCTGCCCTGAATATATGTATATCCTGCGCGGAGACCGATTTACCAGACTGGGGGGGGATATCGAATCAAGTAAAGGCAATGATTTCTTCAGACGTCAGTGTTTGATGAGAAGCTTTTGCCCTCGGGCTTGGTGCGCAACTGGAGGAACTCGCCAAACAACAACACCTACGTACAAACCTCGCGCCGCCTAATGAGTGCTTAGAGGTTTTGGGCTATGAGGTAAAAAAAAAAATCGATTTTGGAGACGCTCCGCAACAGGTGCTAAGAGCAGGCTGGTAATTGGAATAACTGTGCACATATCTGAGCAGTCATGCCACAGCTGCCCCGGCGTGTGCTGTGATTTATTATCTCCCTCACCTCCTTCCTCCAGAGGGAAGGGATGGATTAAACCCTCGTTGGTCAGACTCGGCACCGTGACTGTTCCTGTCACACTAACCTTTTTCCTGCTACATCATCACACACACACACCCTCTGTGGTGTTGTTTCGGCACAGGCCTCTGACACACACACACAATCTCTATTTGACCTCCCCGCTCGGCCTCTTTTTTTTTCTGCTTTGCCACCGTACATCCGTGCACCTCATGTCCCAGGAATCAATGTGTCCTCTCTCAAGAGCCGCCAACCGATGCTGCTGCGAGGATGACGCCTCGTATGAGACATCATCTGTGCCACTGGTTGCACAAGCACAGACAGAAATGTGTGCTGGTTGTTAGGAGAGGGAGACTCAGACAGACAGACAGACAGACAGACATAAGGGAAGAGGTGGGCAGATAGATCTATGAAAAAAGCATCCATGACTGTGCACAGTGAAAGGGCTCAACAGATCCTCCTCATGATGACATTCAAACACACCATCTGACACATTTTTTTTTCCCTCTTTCTGATCGTTACATTGCAGCCAAGTGTGAGAGGCTTCAAGACAAATCTACCAGGTTCCAGTGTAATAATCCATGAATACTAAATTTAGCAGCGACCATCGTGAGTGATGGATTGGATGAGAAAAGGGGGGCTGTGCATGATTGGCTACACACGCGATTTGCTGTATAACCTCAGGGTTGCAGGAACATTTGGAGCCTCTCACTCAAAACGTGACATTCAGACCTGCTTTGTCAACCTTTACACGAGTTCACGTTGCAGGTTGTTTCATTAAAAATATGCAAACCCTAAATTGAATACAAGTAGTGATTTGTAGGATTTTTTTTTTCCTAAAAAGGCAAAATTTGGAAGAAAAGAAAAAAAAAGAAGCTGCACACACTCACCATACACTCCTTGGCAACGGATGCCTTCCACGATCAGCGCCAGCAGCCCCAAAACACAGATAATTAGATCCATCCTCTCACGTTAATCTCTGCATATCCAAGCAGCTCTCAATAGCAAGAAAGTCCTTTCCGGGGCGGCGTGGCTGAAGGTGCATAGACGCGGCGCTCGCTCCGATCGATTAATTTTTTTTTCAGATATGTAACGGAGGGGCGCAGGAGAGGCGAGAACACTCAGGTGGGTTTGGATGTGAAGTGGAGGGGAGGAGGGGGTTGGTGGTGGTGGTGGAGGAGGGGGGGAGAGAAAAATGCGGAGCGCTGGAGAGACGGAGGATGTAAGGGGGGAAAGCAGGCAGGGGAGTGGGCTGCAGAAAGCCCGGCCTTAGAGCGCAACCAAAAAAAAAAAAAAAAAATGCAACCTCTCCTCTCCTCCTAAGCTCCAGGCAGGTGCGCTCCGGTGAGATACAGCGTGTCCCCGGGACTGGACTTGAGCAAAGGCAGCTCAGGCTGAAGCGGCTGGTGTCGCCTCACAGCGCAGACATCCAGCTCCTCGGCTCCAGCTGTGGTCACGGCTCGCTCCGCGGATGCTGCTGCTGATGCTGCTGCTGCCGCCGCTGCTGCCGCGTCGCCTGCGCGCTGCCAAACGAAGCCATCATCTCCTCTCAGTGTCAGTTTTCACCTTCTGCTGCGATGAAGTCGTCAAAAAAAAAAAAGGAAAGGAAAGAAAAGAAAAAAAGGAAAAAGCTGCTGCTGCTGCTGGTACAGTGGACTGGCTCCTGCGCTCACACAGTCACATCACGACTGCACCCCCGACGCATCTCTCTCCCTGTGGCAATGACAAGGGGAGGGTCCAAGTCCGGCTGCGGAGAGGAGCGCGGCGGCGGCGGCGGCGGAGGATGGAGGAGGATGGAGGAGCACGGTTCCCCCCCTTTCTTCCTCTCCACGGCTCCTCCTCGGCGATGCCTCCCTGCTGCTGCTGCTGCCTCCGGACCACTTTACCGACGAATTCACGCGACGCTGCGAGCCGGATGCGCCCGCCGTGGTGCCAGTTGAGCATCAGTCACGTTGCGCAATACGTGCTACGGAGACCGGAGTGGCAACCGCAACCGGTCTGTGGCTACGTCAAGAGGTGCGTGGCTTTCCAGCGCTCATCTGTATGGGAGGCTTCGCTCAGCGTCAGGAAAGGCATGAGAGGCGCAGCTGCTGGAGAGAGAGAGAGAGAGAGAGAGAGAGGGAGAGAGGAAAGAGAGAGAGAGAGAGAGAGGAAGAGGGGAGGGAGATGGAACCATTGGAATTCAGGAGATCGAGCTTTGACAGACCTTTGCAATCACCAGCAAACAC
The DNA here is from genome assembly GCF_000690725.1 of Stegastes partitus. Lineage (NCBI taxonomy): Eukaryota > Metazoa > Chordata > Actinopteri > Pomacentridae > Stegastes > Stegastes partitus. Next base: position 381,878 of record NW_007578025.1, read on the forward strand.
ACAAGTCCACGCTCCTGTCTGCTCATGTTTCAGCGAGCCTCCTTTATCAGACAGGGAGGATGAGATGCTGTCTGTCATGTAGCATTCATCTGCTACATCTGATTCCTTTGGCCTGAAATAGTGAGATGTCTGTGTTAGTCTATCCAGCTTCTCCTCCTCCTCCTGCTGCAGCCAAAGGCCTACATATTTTTGGCAACTTTTTTTTTTTTCTTTTTTTTCCACAGCAACACATAACTTCTAGAGTTCTGAAGAGGTGCAGCTAAGTGGTTCCCAAATGGGGTCCCAGAGAGCCCTCGGGGGTCCTGCAGGCAGCTCCAGGGGGCTCCTTCAAAACCAGAACATCCAGTTAATTATATTCCATTTCACTGCTGGTACAGAGTGTGCGAAAAAAAAAAAAATCTCCTGACCATGGGTTTCACTCTCACAGCTGTCAGTGGTCATGGAGACAATTTCAAAGTGACAGAAACATTAAACTGTAAATGGGTCCACTTTATTGTTTCCCCCCCTCTTTAAAGTGTTAAGAGCTGGCAGAGTCTAAAAGCTGGACTGTAGCTGTTCCCTAGCAACACAGTTTCAATTAAATGGTTTTAATTAGAATCATATTTCCCCCCAATGAGGAAGGCGATGGTATGGTTTTCAGATAAATGGGGGGGATGAATGGCAGAAGCCCAACAGTTTGATCCCTGATCAAACATCCAATAAAGACACGGGGCTTCAAATCAAAACCCAATTAAGCTTCTCTGTGACGATTTAATAATCATCTTTGAAGGCTCCGGTGAACGTCTCCTATCTCTAAGTGAAACTACATCCTGATTTTTATTTTTACTCAAGCTGAAGTAAAACCGAGTCGCTAGATCTCAATTCTGCGTCATAAATAATAAAAATTAATTCACGGGACCTGCTCCCGCCACATAATTAAATGCACGGTTGCAAAATAAATATTCAAAGGCGCTGATTTAGATAAACCTTTTAAGTTGCAAACATTGTTTTGATGAGTTGTGTTGGGCTTAATAATGCTGGTAATTACACCAACTTCACTCTGTGTGTGGCTCAAACTGAACGTCTGCCTTAATTGATCTGAACGAGAATTAAAGTAAATTAATTTTGTTGGTTTGATAACTTGTTTGTTTTCCTCAACTTCAGTTCAGGATTCGTTTTGTGTAAACTGTTAAGCACTTGGTGGTTTAAACTCCACTGATTGGAGAGAAAATAAGTCCTTTAAATCAACATAGTGGAACATAATTTCATTAGATATTGTCATGACAGTTGTGTTACTGTTGTGCCTAAAGATTTGGTTTTTGTGTCTAGAAATCAGTGTGTTTGCACTTTTAAAGAAGAAAAAGTTGGAATTTAAAAGGCAAATGCAGCTACAGTTGATGTAGTTTCAGTATTAAACAGTAAACCTCATACCTGCATCACTTTTGCAGGTATTAACTCCTCAAAAATAATAAAAATGTGAACCACAGCTGCCACTACTTTAAGGCCGAACCAAGCATTTGCTCATGTTGTCCTCAAAACCGTACGTTGCTCCTAAACTGAAGCTTAAATAAAACGACCAGTCTAACGTTCCTGCCTGTTGTGACAGAAGAAATGAAGCAGAGCGTCCACAGAGGGCCTCGTCCTCCCAGACAGCTGCTGGAGCAGCAGCAGCAGCAGCAGCGGGGGGTTTGGCGCCCTCTACAGGACTCCATCAAACACACCCATGACCAGGCAGTCATCTGGGGGTTACACCCGCTTTGTGACCAGGCCATAACTTTGATTGCTCACTGTCTAAAATAGAAATTAGAGTGACATCACGACCGTTTCATTACCTCGTGAAGATTCCCGTCGCTGATAGTCGGCCGAGCTGTCGGCAATCTGATCCTCGGACGAGCAGCTCAGTAAAAAAAAAGGGATTCATTGGGGTTAATATTGGATATAGGCTAAATTAAATTCCAGAATCTGACGGATTAATCTCATCTATCCATTTTACACCGTCATTAGAGGGACAGCCCGGATGGCCAGAGTCATGATTCACGTCGGGAGTTTCTTCCAGTGACCTGCTCTGAGTTTATCTGAAGGTGCGCAAGCTGGAGAGCTCGATGGTTTTTATTCTATCTGCACCGGAGCAGATTTTACACTGTAAATGTACAGTAAGATAGCAGCTGTGTTTACCAATACTTTACTGTATCTTCACAGTGTTGGAATTACAATTTAAATAGAATGAACGAGTGTGTAATGGATTAAAAGTGCAATAAAGTGGAATATGAGGCTTACTGTTTGATACTAAAACCAGACTCTCCTATAATAGACTGTATTTATAGTGTTAACATTAACTTTAACTGCAGTTACCTGTAAATTACAACATCTTCTTCTTCTTTGGAATATCATAAACACGACTGTTATTTCCAGATATATAGCATAATTAACAACATCTTTAATGTTTATGATCCAGAGCTCTGTTTCACACATAAAATAATGACATTTAAAGGATGAGACAAATGGATTTATGGATTGGCAGCAGTTATTCAAAGGCAGCAACTCCAGAGACACAAACAGTTATTTAACTTAATATAAATAAGGAGGAAAAAATGGTAAAGCATCAATTTATCAGCACCCTTCTTAGTTTGGCCGGTTTAACCAGAGCTTTGTGTGAAAGCGTTTTGTTAAATTCACACCATCAGTTGTTACAGAAGCCTTCTGTTGACAGTCGTTCTCGTTTGTGGCTCCAAACAATCATCAGCTTTTAACCGTATTGTGTAAAAACACCACTGGCTAATCTATCCCAGCGTCCAGCTCAGGAAGCATCATCCTCCCTCCGTCCTCGTCTCTGCAAAAGTTGCTGCAACTTTGCAATAAAAGCAGATAAATAAGTTAAACTATTTCATACTGAGTGTTCACTTCATGTTGAAACAGCTTGAGTGGGCTAATTAATCTTAATTCTCACTTTTTGGGAAAGTTCTTGAAATGATTTGACATTGGACCTGGAGTCGCTCGACAGATATAAAAAAAAGTATTTGTTCGTCAGAGCTGCTTCATGACAGCGAAGCCGCCTGGACATGATTGAAAATCAGCCGAATGTCCTGACAAGTATAAAAATTGATGTGTTGTGTCATATGGTGGTGTGTGTGTGTGTGTGTTTTGTCGCTTATCCTCCATCTGCTTGCTGCTAATCATTCTGTTTATGACTGTACCTTTGCATCACCCATCCAATATGGACCAGTGTGGGCGACCACTGGGGAGGTTTAGACTTTAACTCCCCATCTGTCTATTGTGGATGAGTCTGCTCTCAGCTTTGCCACCTCTTTCTGCCTTCCCTCGCGAAATATAATGCAAGCCTTTATATCCAGCGCGTCTGATGCTACGACGCTGGAAGGGAAAATGCTATTATGGAGCCCATTGTGAGCACAGTGTCTCCATGTAGCATCATAAAGAGGTTTATGAATACAATATGTAGTCACTACTGTTGTATCTGTATGACATTTCACTAAATGTAGTCGGTCGTACAGCGCGTGAGGTGTTGGATGCGGTATGAAACACGACAATTTGACATTTTAGGAAAGCCTCTGTGGGCTTCATGACATCACGGTAAAATACAAAGCTCCGGCTCAGCCAGACAGAAGCATGTGTGTGTGTGCGGATATATGCAAATGCATGTGAAAGAACATCAGAGGGTTTTCGGACAATATTCTGCTCTGGTTGGCATCACACATGAGCAAATCTCAAATGGAACAACATGCATTTTTTCCATTTCACTGCCTTAAAAGTCGTATAGCAGCCAGCCACCTGTGGAAGCAGCTCCAGTGGAACTCTGAGCTCGTCAAGCAACGCTCGCCTTTTTTTTTACCCCCCACATCATCCGGTTGCTTCATTTAAGTCGTCGCTGCTGGAAGCTGACATCCAAAGTGAATCATTACTTAAAATTTATGAACAAGGCGAGAGACGTCGTTTGGCACAAATAACGTCGGCCCAGGCGTTTGGCTTCAAAAGAGATTTAATGGTCGAATTACCACCAATTACCGTCTCCCCTGAACAGCCCAAAGTGTCATTAAGCATGCTGTTGAAATCTGCAACATCCACGGCGTGAGCACCTGTGGGGATGTGGGATGTACATTCTTGGCCGTTACTCAAAAAATTGCAAATGCCGGCCTTGTTGTCGAGCTGCATGCATTAAAAAAAAAACTGGAGCTCGGAGGATCACAGGACACGTCCCCGCTGTTAATGAACTTTCTCACTTTCACCCCCAAACTGGGGGAAAGATTTATAGCAGAGATGTAATTTAAAAGTTTCCAGATGATTTGGCTTCTCCGTGTCATGCTTCTGTGTCAGCGCCTTGCATGCATCCCAATGCAGCTGGAAGCAAAGTGAGAGCGGGCGAAATTGCATCCAACAAGAGCACTAATGACTTTCTTCCAGGGTGCAGTTTAAAAAGATGCAAAAGCTAAGTGCAATCTTTATTCAAGTGTAAATCCGAGTATTGATTACAGCAGCAAAGTTGTGCTGATTCTCTAAGGCAGTGGTTTCCAGATAAGGTGCCTTAAGGACAAGCATATTGGGGGGAAAAAAACTCTGAGTGCCATATTAAAAACATGGTTTAAACTGCAGTTATGCTGCAGCAAATGACGCGACAACTCACGGTTGTCATAGTAACGTAACACACTTTCTGTCTGTGGAGTTTTTAAAGAGCTCAGCCGGCGGAAAAATAGTGATGGTCAGGGCAAGTAATGGAAAGATTTGACACAGTAAACAGAGCTCAAACACGCAGTCGGCCCGCCGCACAGTCTGAATCCGAGTTCACTAACAAAGCTATAATCAGAGCGAGCAGTTCCAGCTGCATGGACAGACTCTGGCTGCTTGTGGGAGATAGATATCCATCACTGTCTGTGGTGTTGCACACATTTCCAGCATCTTGGATGAGAGAGCCAGCGAGATGTGGCTCCGTCGTCCCCGGTGTGCGTGAAAACAAGCCCAGAAACCAGTCAGACCCGCAGCTTCTGCTTTCCGTCTCCACACCACAGAGCGCACAACAGCAAGTTCACAGTATCCCATTAACAATCTGAACCTCACGACGCGCTGGCGGCTTTCAAATGCATGATGCGTTGCTGTTGTTTTGTTTTTTTCCCACCAACACAGTACCATCTATCAACAAGACACTGCAAAAACAGAAACATATTGTAGGATTTCCAGCGTTCTAATTGTCCTTGAGCTAATTATCATCCAGAAAAACAACCTAATCTGAGTTTAGAATCATGATAATTCACTTTATTCTGCGTGTGTCACTTTAAAGTTCCATGTGCAGTGTTTGGGCACGTTGTCCTACTGGGTGGTGGTCGTCCTTGGTCTGCAACAATGGTTCAGAAGGTAGTGTGTGTGAAGCTAAACTCCTTCATTTCTTTGCTGGACCTAGATTACACAAATGGTTTGTTACAGTACGACTAAATGACTCAGTAGAAGGATGTTTTGGGATTCATGCCTTTCTGTAGTACGTGCAGAATCTAACTCAGGGGTCTCGAACTCCGGTCCTCGAGGGCCGCAATCCTGCAAGTTTTAGATGTTTCCTTCTTCCAACACACCTGATTCAAACGATCAGGATCATTATCCGGCTTCTGCAGAGCTTGATGAATAGCTGATCATTTGAATCAGGTGTGTTGGAAGAAGGAAACATCTAAAACTTGCAGGATTGCGGCCCTCGAGGACCGGAGTTCGACACCCCTGATCTAACTGATGTGGAGTTAGAGCCACTCTCTGTTTAGGATGGCTTCTCTTTCTCTAGTGTGACAGTTGGTTTGAAACCTTTGGGTGTGTTTGTCTCACTCCTGCCTCATGAAAAAGACGTGCAAAGGGTTCCTTTTTCTTAAATCACGCGTCAAGCTAATATCCACATGAATGCCAACGGTTTCCAGCAGAACGTTGGATTGCAACCAGACGATCAATGTATTCACCTGTCAGCGGTTTTAATCTTGTGGCTGAGGTGTTGGAGATTTGTTGGGTTGAGTGTCACGACAGAACACCTCCTTCAAAGGGCTGCCGCGATCCATTAAAGTTTGGGAACCGCTCGCTCTAAGAAGATAACAAAAAAAACAAGTTCTTTTATGCTAAAAAGGATCCATACCACACGGGCTGAAAAGCCTGTCATCCTAAGCACAGTCTTTAAACATGGACTAGCACATTATCTCACGCTGAGAGTCGGGCCGTAGCCTGACTGTAAAACTAAAAGGCAGTTCTGACAGGCATGACGTGTGTTTCTATTCTACAAATGTTCTCCCAGACACCCCCGTTTTCCCTGGGTAGTGGCACTCTGACACACTCGGTATTCACGGCGGCAGGAAGCCTGTCAGCGCTATTTACACACATAACTGGGGTGAAAAGAGGTAGATTTCACAATGAGGTGCAGCGGTTCATGGCAGCTGGTATCAAGATGCCGTCAGAATCCAGAAACCGCAGCCGCTTTGTGACGGTCCCCGGTGAGATAGCGGGGGTGGTCTCCGCAGAGGTTGGCTTGTCAATGAACTCATTGAAGTGATGGAAATTTACCTGCACATTTGAAGCTTTGTAAAAACTTGCCAACACGGCGTGAAGCGTGTGCTCGTAGCCTAAACATGTTTACAGAACCCGACGCTATGCAGGAAAAAACATTCTATGTCACCCTTTAACATTACAGTCTGATCAAAATCTCCACAATTCATTCGTCTGTTCTGTGATTAGGAAAAGCTTTTATGTCGGCCTTAATTCACTTAAAGCGAAGGTATCCATTTAAACACGAGAGGACTTCCTATTGGCCTATTGATCAGCGGCGCTCCCAAGTGATTCGTCCCAACTCGTCAGATTGATTCTGTCACGGCTCTTTTGGTGAGACAGCACGGAGTTAACATGGCACGCTAATTAAGCTGTATGAACCTACTCTGCTAATTAAACGGGCCGATACCTGGTATCATACGCAGACAAGCGAGATTTGTTTGAAGGCTGAAAAGCGGCGCGTTAAATTAAAGAACAATGTGAGCGTGACATTGTAAAGGATATAAGGAAGGAGGGGGGAAAAAACGCTTAATTGCAATCTACTCAAACGTTAAGAATATTTATTTATTTTTGTTTTGAAGAAAGTTCTGCAGGTAGCCCCCCCTCCTACACCACCCACCACCACCACCACCCCCACAGTTAAGCAATTACATAAAGTATTTAAATAAAAGATAAATAAAACACTGCAATTTAGCTGTAAGCAGATTGAGTTGTTTGTCTCCGTGTCTAATTAGTTAATGAAAGACTTTTAACAAAGTATAGCATAGCTGTAATCATATTTAATGACATGATTAGACTCAAAAACAAACCCAGAGAGCCTCGGCATTAAAACCTCCTGACTAATACGGTGCCAGTGCCACCAAAAAACAGCTCCGAGTTCGACCTCCACGCATCAACACATCCTTAATCAAACTGAAATCTGGGAAATCTGGAGGTCGAGCCAACACCTTGAACTCTTTGTCATGTTCCTCAAACATTTCCTGAACAGTGTTTGGCAGGAAGCATTATCCTGCTCAAAGAGGAAAATCGGGGGACGTGAAGGGGTGCACAAGGTCTGCAACAATGTGTAGGTGTCAGAGTAACATCCATATGAATGCAGGACTCAAGGTTTCCTCGCAGAACATCGCCCAGAGCATCACGCTGCCTCTGGCGGTTTTATTGATTTTAATGCATAAATGAAGCCGTTTGGAGTATTTTTGAAATCGGAATACAACAAGCAAACAACATCCTGTTTGAATAAACACAGAAGTTTCATCGGATTTTGAATATTTTTTACCACAATGTTCAGCTAACTTTGTAAATTGGTGAATTTATTCTTGTTTACCTTTTATCTGTGAGTCCTCATGTGTAAATAGAAATTAAAGAAGTGAGCCTATCCAGTGGAAGATCTTATCAACTATAGCCGTTCATGACTTTCCACCGCTGGTAACTGATGGAGCCAGCTAATGCTAACTAGTGTGGCTAACGCTGTAGGTCATGGAGGTGGTTGTCAACAATCATCCTGTGTGATCGTGCTAACATGGTTTTCGGTTCCTTCCCACTGTTGCGGACTGCTGAAGCTTATAGGGAATCCAAATGTTTTGGATTGTTGGGTGTTTCTGTCTCTGCCTTTGTGAAGCGCTATGAGATGACTTGTTGTTGTAAATACGCGCTATACAAATAAAGTTGAATTGAATTGAAATAGTGTTGCGTATAAGCAGCACACCGCTTCTAGCACATTTCGTTGCAACTACATGACATGCAATGAAGCGCCAAATGCAAAAAAAATGTGATTTTCTAGCATGCAAAGTGACTTGGCAACACGCTTTTTATGATAGCAAGCCGGGTCGTGACCACTGAGCTGTTATCTCCAAGCCAGCGCTGCAGAATGATCTGCTGCACCTCACTCTCATCCTGCTACACTTTGGCTCATTTATCAATTATCTTGGGCAATGCTCAGGACCTGTGCCTCTGCAAAATAGTGATACAGGAACTATTTTGGTGGAACATTTGTTTGCAGTGAAATGGTTAATTCGCTGCAAGAACCATGCAAGGCTGCCTTATTGCACAAATCTCTGAAGGAGAAGAGAAAGCTGAGTGACTTGCAGATGAAATGGCAGACTTAGACTTGTACCCACAATTAACATCTGGTGAGTTAGACTGCTGCCGCTTTATCTGCTCAGGCTGCCTGTAATCAAACTTGACTCACTGCACTTAACTCTTACATGCCTCGGACACTTGCGTGATTCACTTTGGCCTCAGAGGGTAAGATGTCGCGCTGTAGCAAGAACGACGGTGCACATGGATACTACACCTCAACTTTACCACAGATGTTGACAGCCATGTTCACGGATAGAGGGAGTCCGTGAGCTGACATCTCATCGCAGACAAAATCTAACTTGTGATTAGCCCGTGGAAGGGTCACACAAATGAATAAACTAACAAGGTTTATGCTAGCCAGCTAGCTGACAGGAGGACTTTGGGTTTACACGAGAACCAGTGACGAGCTCGCTGGTATGCAATTAGTCACGATCAATTATGTTGAGGCATTCGACGAATAAGCCGACTCAGACGTTGCTATAAGTCCAATAAAGATGCACATATTTTACAACGGCATTAAAGATTATATTTGCGATAAGACAAAAGACCTTGAAACAGATCAGAAGTCTCTTGTTACCCCGAGAGGCTGCTTTGTGCTCCTCTCTCTCCGAGGTAGTAACACGCTTTCATTTCCACTGCTGCGCTAATCACAAATACCATGACCTAAGCAAGTACAATCAGCTTCCAAATATAAACCCCCTCAACTGCATAGCAAATGCGATCTCCGCTTTAGTATGCAGGGCTACTTGGCTCAGTGTCTGAGAATGTAATTATCCCTCTGTAAAGAAGGTAAAGTGAAGCCCATGTTAGCCTTCGTGTCCTTGGCTGCACCGGGCCCGAAGCATAAATCTTCAGAACACATCTCATTCTGGGTACATTCATTACGCCACACATTGCACTCGACAGACAGTAAATTACATTAGTAACTCCACTTAAAACTGCAGGTAAGACGCGATAGAGAGGAAATTCTCATTCAAAAGTAAACTTCTGCTCTCGGTTTATTTGGGTCTCAAATCGGGACTGAATTACACGCCCAACCTTTGCCGCTCGAAAGGCCGTTTAGTGATGACTGTTTGCACCTGTGCACAAACGGATAATTGGAAGATACCATTAATGTGTAATTATTTTCTTTATCTACACAAGATCCTGCAACCGATTCTGTGCCAAAGCCTCATTGTGAATCCTTTCTGAAACCATAGTAAGCCGGCGGCGAGAGCAGAAAGCAATGAAGTATGGGTAAAGCGGCGTGTGTGTGTGTGAATGAAATACAAATGCCACTCCATTCAGCAGGACAGAGTTTGCCATAGATATACACCCAAATGAAAAAGGGCCACAATCACTTTAGGCTGAGTTGCGAGCAAACAAATTAATTATTTATGAACAATGAATATTGCATATTGCTCTCAAAATTGTTGTTGCCTCTCCTTCATAAGCCAGCAGATTTGATTTACACGGCTGGATATTCACTTCCGTGGACGCTGAATTCTAATCACTTCTCTACGTCGGGACAAAAACAGCCAATATGCAGCTGATTTTTGTGGCAGAAAAACATAAAAAAAATTTATAACGTATATATGTTTTTTCCCCCCTTACAAAGATATCTGTGTAAAATTATTTGCATTTCATTTTCTTGACATGCAGCATAAACATGGCGCCTCCACGGGACAGTGAAGAACTGCTTTCTACCTTGAGAGCTCAGTTTATGTGTTTATGCTTCTGTCATCCGTGGCCGATAGACAATGTTTCTCCTGCAGCAACGCATCACGTCGCGCGCCTTGTTTTCACCCAACATTGCCTTCTGATGTGCCCACTTTAAAAAGTAATCGAGTGGTCAAACAAAGCTTGAAACAGCCGCTGTGTAACCATTGGCTTTTCTATTTTGCACCATGGTTCAGATGTGGGGTAATAATGGCTCTGCCATCTGCTCACCCGGTTGTCCTTTAAATTGTCTTGTTTTGCTATTGGCTTAGAACAAAAACATGTATTCAGAGCGCACGCCGCTGTTTATGCCTGGCACACATTCACTCCGGCTCCACGAGCACCAGCACATAAGATAATTTTGAAAATATGAGTAAACACTTGAGTTTCTGAAGCGGATTTCACCTGTTTTAACCTTTAGAAGTAGTTACCGTGATTCAAGCCTTTTTAAAAACTACATCAATACAAAGCAGGAAAACAAACACAAGCCAGGAGAGAATGTTCTTCTGTGTGTAAATATATTCTGTTATCCTCACACTGTGCTGCTCTTCCTATGCATTTGCTATTGAAGGGAGGTTTTTTTCCTCCAGCTCCTGCACCTGTTCGGGGTTGTGGGGGGGCAGCAGCCTTTCCCAGTGTGCGTTTGACAAAAGACAGCATCCACCCCGAGCAGGTCACCAGCTTATCACAGCGCTAACACATATAGACAGACAGCCACGTTCACAACTACAGGCAATTTAGTGTTTCCGCTTCGGCTAACCCACTGTTTCCGGATGGGAGCGAAGCTGCACACACAGTCAACCCACTCGAATGCATGGAACGTGTGCAGTGTGCACACAGAGAGGCTGCAGCCAGCGACTGCAGGTTCAATCCACTGATTATCATTTCATGCTTATTTGAGTGTAAATATACAAACATATGAGTCACAAAGCTACACTTGTGCAGGATGCCAGCGGTTCTGGTGTCTTCTGACAGTGAAGCTGGCTCCTTTTAATGCCTCTTCTTTCCAGGATCTCGTATCAGGATATAATCCAGATTAAATTTAAGAAACTTTAATGCACTCGTGACCATGTACGCTGCAGGTTGTGGTCATGTGGGTCAGTGACACACAAATTTTCCCATAAAATCCCAGTAAAATACTTGCAGCTGCATTTTTACACTCGCCTGTTTTAGTGTTGCATACCATTTTATTTTGGTTTACTAATTGATTCTATAAGTTTAAGCTTGGCTTGATTTTTGCACAAAATCTTTGTTGGAAAAACTGCACACGACTGGCTGTTCTGTTACTGTAATTCCTAACGGCGGCATGTTTTTATGATCACATGTGGGTGCACAGTTGCGATTCCTCCATGAAGCTAAAATTAGAGCAGAGAATAAAAAGAGTGAGTCAGCAGCTGGATGATCCAACCTCCACGTGGAGAATCATCGCTGGTGCTAGAGGTGGGTCTGCGGCTACCATCAAGAGAAGAAACAACAGTCAGGAGCCCCAGGATCACATCTGATGTTAATATTGTCATCAGGGTTATGAACCAGTCCTTCAGGGGCTTTTAAATTTACTTTTACATTGTAAGGCGTCTGAGGAAAAACCTCAGGAGACCCGACATGCCAACGTGTTCCAGTCCAGGTTGTTTGTACAGCATGTTGAATATGAGTTGTTTTTTTTTGTTTTGGCCACAACAAAACAATTGTAGCTCCCCACCTGCCTTTACTCACAAGATTTGGCTCCTTGTGACTTCTTTCCTTTCCCCAAAATACAATCCAAGTTGAAGGGTAGCCATTTTGACAGTGTTTAGGAGAATCAGCGCCCACTGCAGATGGTGCTTGGCAGATTTACACGCAGGGACTTGTAGGGAGCGTTACAAGAGTTGCAGAAGCACTGGAGTTTTGCACAAGGAGACTATTTTAACAGGGACGGCAGCCAAATTTACATCTGGTGTGGTTTCAGGAATATTTGATCACCTGTTGTAAACACAGTCCATCTTTGTTTATCTGAGCCCCATACAAAGTAATGCCAGCCCTGTTGGAGCACCCGATGCTGTTTGATAACCGCCTAAATAAAAGTTTCATTCATTAATTCACAAGATATGGAAAAGTAGCACAACTCACATTACTTCCTCGCCCACATAGATCGATGCTCTCTTGTGTTATGGGCAGAAATTACCGGACCGTCTTCTCATTATTCATTTAATGAGACAGAACAATCCCTAATCTAAGTGGAATTTTTGTCGTTATCAGACGGACAGCGGACGCAGAAGAAAATCCAACCGAACGGCAATTTGCACACATTGCTGACTGATATAATTACACATTAGCAGCATTAAAGCAAAGCAAAGAGCCGCCTTTTCAACATCTGGCTCGTCTTAAACCAAATGCAGAGGTGGTAGGAAGAGTCAGACTTCAATGTCGTCAGCGCTTCAGATCACAGAATTGTTAAACCTGTCCAAGACCTGCAGTGACTTCGTAAACGTTTCATGTTTGGCTTGTCATCTGTGCAGTTTGTGCTCATCCCAAACAGCCTACACACAAAGCGTAGAGGCTCCTTGTAACGGATGCACCCGCCCCAGAGTCGTCTCCATTCTCACATTTATATTCATAAAGCCCTGAGATGCACGTTTTTTTTTTTTCTTGCTCAAGTGAAAACATTTTCAACTTGTACAGAGGCGCCTTCACCTCAGTACGCGCCGACCTGCAGTATTTGCATCTGATAACGCCCACTCCTGCCTTTCTGCTGACTTTGTGTGTAAACTCTATGCGATCGTACCGTCTCTAAAAAACTGTCTTGCAGTCTTTCTGAACGCGCTTTCTTCAAGACAGCTGACGCCTCAGAAACGCTAATTTGCGCATTCCTACGCATGCATTAATTGCTTGTTTCGACTGAAAACAGAACTCTGACACGGATGAAGTTGATATGTTGAACTCGGTGGCGAACGGTTGCTGATTTACAAATCCCGAGAACACGGAGCTTTTCAATGCTGGAAGTCTTTGAAAGCAGCCACCTGGAGATCCGATTTAATGCGAGTCCAACACCCAATATGCTTTTAGTTCTGGTCGTCTTCACCGGCTTAAGAAAAATATCTGTCTTTTTAGCTGCAAAATGATCTCTGCAGTATGTTCACCAGCTGGTCGCTAACTTTGTTCATCTGCCGCGTGAGAGTAAAATTGGCTTTTAAAACTGTTTTTTTTTTTTTTTGTGGTTTGTTTTGCTGACAACCCGCTCCATCAAGAAATGATACTGATGAAAGCGAAATAAAAAAAATAAAGTTAGATGCTTCAACTTCTATGTTGATATGTTCATATGCCAATCAGCTACAGCATTAAAACTATTGACAGTTAAGGTGAACAACCCAACTCATCAGTCTCTTCCACCACTAACAGCTACTGCCATGGACAAATGAGGATCATAGCTGGAGCAATGGTCCAATGTCCTTCACCTGGATATGGCAGCAGGATGCACTATGGGAAGAAAACGAGCCAGCAGAGGCAGTGTGATTCTCTGGTTGACGTTCTGCTGGGAAACCCTGAGTCCTGCATTCATGTGGATGATGCTTTGACATCCATCACATACCCTAGCTAAACAGATCTCCACAGCAATGGTGAATTTATGAATGCACCTCATTATCATTTCCATATCGGTAAAAAACAACAACAACAGCAACAACAACAACAAACCCCCACTTTGGCTTGTTTGCATATCTTTAAACCAATCAAAGTCATCTGGGGTACTGCTAAATCCAGCATGCAGCAATGGTGGCGCTGCAAAATAGTGATGGGGAGCTGTTTTAATGGAACATCTGCATACAGGACATGCACCGAAAGAACCAAACCTACCAGCCTTCTAGAGCAAATTTAATGAAAACCTGAAATTTTCAGCGTCTAGGTTACTGCTTGTAAGGGTTTTCCCTCACAGTGAAGTCAACTTTGAAAGGCAGCTACACACAGGTAGTAGAAGGGACGTCATAGGAAATGCATGTGAGAAGCTGATACCTGACGTCTACATCTGGTGAGTCCAACTAGTGCTGCAGATATACAACCCTTTATGGCAGCAGTGTCCCCTGATCAGCAGGATAACACTTCACACATTGTTCAGGGATGGTTTGAGTAACACAACAAAGAGTTTAGGGTGTTGACTTGACCTCCAAACTCCCCGCATCTCAATCTGATGGAGCAGCTGTGGGACACACTGGAATAATCCCTGGAGGCTCCACACTACAACTTCCTTACGCAATGTGAAGCAGGTGGTTTTAATGTTGGGGCTGATAAGTGTATATATAACAGTAGCTTTAAACTTTAAAATATACCACAAAGTAAAGGAATATAAACTGCTGCATTCCTTTTCTGCCTTTCTGAACACATAAAGCCGTTCTCGGATCAATAGTCAGTAATACACAGCAACATACTTCGCTTGTCTGGACTTCACATCAGTCAAACTTTGCTGCAGGAAAAGCGTGACAGCGGCAGCCAAAAATGTATCCAGGAACAGAGCGCCTGGGGGGGAATGATTGCTTTTGCTGTGTGTCATGAAATGTTAGAAGTGAGTTGCTGCTTACTGGACTTTATGGCAGGTGAAAGGATATGCATTTGAGTCTTTTGTTACACGTCGAGCTCTGCGGTCTGCAACGTCAGAGCTCGGAGAATAAAAAAAAAAACCTTTGTTCGATGCCGTCATCATGAATATTGCAACACACACAAAGCTCAGAGATGCCGTCGGTCAAAGTTGCATCAGTTTCAATCGGTAAATTCCAGCACTTCAGTAATAATAAACACTAATGCATCTGGTAAAAATCCATATATGAATAATAAATAACACGGAATAGTTTCACTTACAAGCCGATTTTTTTTAATGTCCTACCAGAATGTCTGGCAGAGTTTATTGGTCTTCTAACAACTGTTCTACTCAACCTTCAGCTAAGCGTGCTATTGGGGAGGAGGGGGAGCAATGTGAGCCGACTTTGACATGCTCTGCCAACGTTTCAAATATTCATGATGTTGTAAGCTGCACAGTAGCAGGGAACAGGTTTACCGAGGCTGCCGAAACCTCATCACACAGCGGCATCGTCTGTTAGACCTCCTCCTCGGAAAAAAGTTAAATCCTCACCCAGAGCAACACCTGGGAAGTGATTGGCTCTGAGCGCACAGGAAGTAATATTTAATTAACTGCTCATCCTGCTCCCTCCGTGGTTCCTGGCTCTTCCTTTCGCTGCATCCAAGTGACGGTTTCGTCTCGTGGATGCCTCCGAATTCTCACTTCCCCGCAGATTTTACGAGCTCTCCTTGAGTAAATCTTCCCGCAGAGCCGATTATGAAATTAGATTTAATCTTGTCTTGGATGCAAATTGCATCCGAGATAATGCTTCAACGTTCGCTTACACGCATGTCGCTTGCATGTATGCAAATGTACCAGAAAACATGCATGTTTTAAGTACATTAATTAAAATTAGAGGTGGATTAGGAGGAGGAGGAGGGATGCATGACTTCATGTCTTTTCTCTGTAAGTATGTACTTATTTCATATCATCACTCATCACATTTTCCAGCTGTCATTTAATTGCTGGGCAGGCTTCCAGCGCTGTAGACTTACACGTCGCTAATAGATGTAAAAATGAGAGCAGACGTACGGGATATAAATGCAAAAAAGTTGTTACAGTATAGGATTTGGCAGTTTGACAGCCTGAACTATAATCAAGTGTAACTACTCAAAAAGTGATGACTTTGATTTCTTTTAACAGGAGGAGAGAAACGGGGCGACGAATTACTTCACCGACAGTCAGATTATAAATAGACGTGCAGAAGCCACGGAAAAGAGTGAACAATAGCAGGTACGTGGTGGCTTTGGAGAGCATGTGTGTGACATGTAATCATGGTTACACACAC
>NW_007578025.1:399158-401582 GCF_000690725.1 Stegastes partitus
ACACATCCGTCTAATCTGTGATTGATCAGCTGGAAAGGTGTAGAGCAAAGACGCATCGACTACGATCATATTTGTTACGAGCAAACAATCCAGCAGAAAATGCACATCTCTAGAAACATAATTAGCGATTTACTTGTATAGGAATGCTAAGACTAGGTTGCCTCGCATCCGACAACACCCGAAGGACCTGCTGCCACAGAACATACATTACGCTGTCGGCGCTCGTGCAGCCACAAGAGCTTGTTTGAACGTGAGAGTGTATTTTTCTGTGTCTGTGTCAGGCGGGTCAGGAGGGTTGGGCGTCTGGGGTCCGTGTGCCGACATGATGGGTTTGTCTCCGGAGAGCAGAGCCAAGCAGAACTGTGATATGTGGTGGGGGCCCTAATTATGGTTCAATGTGCTGCCCTCAGCACTGCTGACCGAACACTTCTAATGGGACATGCAGGTGCCAAAGAACATGGGAAACTGCAAGGAGGGCTGCTTAATAAATAGATAATCACATCAGTTTCCCTCCTCCTCCTCCTCCTCTCTATCTGATTAAAGCCTGCTCAGGCCGGCCTCCATTAATGAGCACCAGCAGCATTACTCTCTCTATAGGAAGCTGACCGCATCGACACCTGAATGGGTTTCGCTCCTGCAAGGCCTCGCTGATTGTTCGCTTGTTTTCATAAATGATTCTTCGAAACAGCGTGGCGCTCGGAGATGCTCGGGAATGCAACCCTGGATGAGAGAATGGGTAAAGGAGGCAGTGAATTACGCTCGCCGTCTGCATACAAATCGGGGGAGCCGGCGACGAGAGGCAGAGAGGCCGACAACAGATTTAACATCTCAGTGAGCGGGTGAGGATGGTGCGAGTTGGCAGCTCCCGTCTTCTTCTCTCTCCCCCGCCACGTCCTGTATTTCGCTCAGGCAGCGTCCCCGGTGATGATGGCGGCGGCGGCGGCGGCAGCGGCAGCAGCAGAGGGCCAGCTGGCGTCCCGTTGGAAGGGCAGGTTGGGAGGGCAGCCAGCAAGAATTGTCAGAGGCCTGCCAGGGCTGCCGAGGAGCCGGGCACTCGCTCTCTTCTGCTCAGCGTGATGCAGTAACAAATGTGCATCACAATGCAACATCAGCATCTTCCCCGGCTATTCCCTCTTCCTTCACCTCAAGGTTAAGGCATCTTCAGCACTCAAGCCGTGACGTGAGCAGTAGATTCTTCCATTGACACAACTTAAAGTGATTTCTTGCAGTTCTTTCTCTGACACTGCGCGAGACCAACAGACACTTTTCACAGCAGACGTCTCCATCGTCCACAAGCACGAGGGAGCTGATGGAGATCTTTCGACACCATTACTTTAAAAACTTCTCAGCCTCGCAACTCCCATTTTGGGGTAAACTATTAAGCCTTACATCACTGTCCACAAAAAGTCTTTGCAAGTGGAAACCAGGCAGCGAGAGGGAAACCAAAAAAAGCACAAATGTGGCGTTTAACTGTTGCTTCATGAACCTGACTCACTGCACCGTCAGGCTTAAACTAAAAACACAGTCGCATGGTCGCCATTTTCAGAGGGATGATGAGGTGATGCATGATGTTGAGGAGAATCTGGAGGCTCAAGACCTTCTACCACAAAGGGATAGTAGGCTTGAACATCGGTGGACCACGAGAAGCTAAAGGGAACTACGTTGAGGAATAATGGAAGCGGGACCCTCGTATGTGCTTCTGCGAGTCCACATATCTGCAGACTTTATGGCAAAATCGGTGATGTTTACATGTGTTTGTCTCATCTCCACAACAAAATCTACACAAACCAAGCACGGACTGGATTTATAGACTCCTTCCTTGACTTTTGCCGATTTGCCAAAATGAATAAACGACGACGAGAACGACCAACAGAGCAGTGAATCAAAGTGCACCAGAATTACTCGTCAAAATTCACGTTTTAAAAAGAAATAGTGACGCAATCGTTCAAAGCGCCGCGTCCAGGCACAACAGCATGCCCCTTTTTCCTCCTTTTCATGACTATTTCAAGGCCTCATGAACTCACGCACACTCAAACAGTGAAGCTGTGATCTCGGTTGACTCCGAGGGTTTGCTGTTTAGGCCTGAGGGTGGACACTGGGACCGGGGGCCTTTGAGATCTTCACGGACGCCATCTGAATCTTTACATTTCTGCAGACTTTGCCTGAGGGAATAACCAACATGGTTCATAGCGTCGTGCCTGGAAGCTTTAAAAAAAAAAAAAAGAAACCAAACACGCATGGAAGGTGCAACAAGCTGTAATGTTCCAAAAAAAAAAAGAAGTTTAGTAGAAACACAAAGCTCACTGGTGAGTCAGTCGTGTTTGTCCTTGATGGCGTGATGATGATGAAACTCCAGTGAAGTGACTTCACCATGAAGAAAGTACAAAACATAGAAATAAAGCCTCCCAATCTCACAACCATGTG
>NW_007578025.1:402165-405710 GCF_000690725.1 Stegastes partitus
CAGCCCTAAAATACGTGTGTGCAGGAAAAGGTAACACCAATTAAAGTGTCCAGACTGTGTTTCAAGAGCCTGCAACTCTGGAAGAAAAAAAAAAATCATAATATGAAAGTAAAATCTTGTATTGCTTCATTAAAAGTTGTTGCACATTCAAAGAAATCGACTAATTCTAAGGTGGAATTTTCAGATTTAGTTTGAAAATTAAAAACAGATTTTGCCATCAGGTTGCATCACACACACACCACACACACACACACACACACACACACACACACACACACACACACGCATAAGAAGAAACTTCAGATATTTTCTCTCGAAACGCAGACACAGACTTAACATTTCCCGGCCACAGCGTCCACTGCTGCAGGCAGATGCATGATAATTCCAACAATCATAAAGCCGACATGGCTTCACACCGAGATCCCAGACCAGATTCCTCCCCCTGACTGACTGTTGAGGTGAGATGAAACAAGACACGGAAAATCAGCCTCAGACTGCTTCAGTGTGGATTCTGATTGCATGCGGTGTCCACAGTTTATGGCTGGGTCACCGTCACGGCTAACCGTAAGCTGCAGGGTGAAATCTGGAAAAGGCCAACAAACAACAACAACAACAAAAAGCCTGGATTCTAAAATACAGCCTTGCAGCTCTCCATTTTGTCGCACGTCAAGCACAAAAACTAAAAAGTTCAGCTTCTCACAGGGTTTATGAGTCTCTATTTTACTCATTCAGCCTCCATCTTGCTCTCTCTGTTGCTTTTTTATCACATTAATTGGCTAAAATCTCGTAAAACAGCCACAAGAAACAGCAGAAGTCTAGTTTCCTATCAGACCACTTCAATTACAACATGAGAAATCTGGATTTTTTTAACCCAGTGACGCCACAAATATCCTCCCTACCCCGGTTTTAACGGATCATTAATGCCGCCTGTGTTGTGACGAGTCAAAATATCTGCCATGAAAAAGATCTACGTTGCTGAATTTTCAAGGAGCTGAGAGAATAAAGGAGCACAAAACAAGTCGTATCACACAATCTGAATTAACATAACCACGATTCATCACAAAGCAAAACTTTCATCCTCACAAAACCAAAAGTTTTCACCCAGTCCTGATGTAATTCATGCTAATTTATACCTGCTGCTCACGCTGACCTTAGAGGCTAAAATGTTTAAAACCGGCAGACGCGGCCATGAAACTTGATTATTCGCCGCAAGTTCTCAGAATTTTGTGCGTTTAAATAAGCAAATGAGGTATTATCTCATTAAATATGCGCTGATTTGCATTACATTTACAGAAATTTCTCACAGCAAACCAGGAGGACAAATCGACAAAAATAAAAACTTTGATGGAACTTACTCGTGTAGCAAAGCAGCTGGAGATGAAGGAATCCAAAGAAGAGGAATCAAGCAGCTGAACAGACAGATCAGCACGAGGTGAGCAGGACAACTGGCAACTCAAAGTGGAAACAACACACCTGTATAAACACGGAGGCTGATTGGAAGATGAGACACAGGTGAGGCCAAAAGGGGCGGAGCCAACAATGTCACCTCCTGGAAAAACACAAAGACAGAAGCAGAAAAAGATCAAAACTCTTCTGAAACTGTTTTGTTGGTACATTGGAGTCAAATGTTTTTACAGAGGAGATTTTATAAATGTTTTTTGATCACCTCATAAATCACCAGACAGAAAAAAATAAATAAAAATACATTTTCAACATTATTGTTTTTAGAATAAAGTGTTTTAAAAGTCAGGCTGTGATAATATATGAACAAATCCCTCCGTAAAGACTTTAAGAATACAAATAGGCATAAAAGTGGGCAGTTTGATGTGTATAAGTGGTGCTGAACTAAAGATTTGTGGGTCAGAGTGGTTCTTTGTGGTTTTTTGAAGAAGTAAAATTCATCCGATTTTATTGGAAACTGGTTCACGAGTAACAGAAAAATATCTCATTTTCATCCAGGCGGTTATTTTTTGTATCACAAGTTTTCACAAATTGTATGATTACATATACAAATGATATATTCTTAATTATATTATTTAGATTTTTAATTTCGTTGTACCTTGTGTATGATGACAATAAAAAGCATTCTATTCTATTCTATTCTATATTATTTACATAAATATGCACAAACCTATGAATTGAAGGATAAGAATCTGAGCTTTGGATAAAGGCACCTTCAAAAATATAGTTTCTTTTCATTTAAATGTAGTTTTTTAAAAAAAATTAAGTTATAAGATTCAAAGGTTCTACAGTCAGGATTTTTTGGGCTTTTTTTTAATTTTTAATTTTTATCTTTTTTTAGCAATGAATTGTTTTATAAATCAGGCTGTGAATAAAACATGAACACATCCCTCTGTAAAAACTTTTAAAATATAGATGGGAATAAAACTCTGAGTCAGAAATCTCCACTTCAGCAGAACTTCAGACTTTCTAAAGGATCTCTTTTGTAAAATCACATCCTTTTAAATGGAAAATCACCGTTTACAGGTAAAATTTTAACTAATAAATAACAGAATGAATCTTCTCTAGTCGATTACTTACATAAAGACAATGTTGTTGCTTATTTTGTATTTACAAGTTTACTCAAACTGTTTATTTCTCAAGAGACAAATGAGGTCTTATCTATATAAACATGCACAAATTTACATGAATTTCCAGAGAAAAATGTGAGCGCTGACTAAAACCAGCCTGAAAGATGTAATCTCACTAATTTATTTCGACATATAAAAGTCCAACAGTTTCACAGAGGGGACTTTAGATATCTCTTTATAACCCCATAAATCAGTAAACACTGCCCACACCTACAAAAAAAACATATTTTGCCTTGTTTTTCTGGATAAAATGTTTAATAAATTAGGCTGTGAATAATAAATGAACAAATCGCTCTGTTAAAACTTTGAGAATATAGATGGGAATGAATATTTCTGACTCAGAGTAGGAGGAAAAAACTCATTTCCAGGCCTTCAGAGACCTCCGTTGTTAAAATGTCAGGCTTGTTATTGGAAACCACCGAGCACGGGTGAAATCTTCAACTAATAAATATCAGGATGAAACTTCTCCAGCTGGTTACTTTCATTAAGACATTGTTTTTTTTCTTTTACCACTTTTTTGAACCTACATATTTTAATGTGCTAATGAGGCTTCAGCTACATGAATGTGCACACATTTACATTTGAGGAAACTGAACGGTGAAGTCGGTTTCATTTTGTTTGACATGTTAGAGTCAAAGGAGGGGATTTTTGGTACCACTTTTTTTTTTTTATCACTTTTTAAATCAGAAAACAGCCAGAAATAAACTTTCATGAATAAAACCGTCTATAAATCAGGCCGTGAATGATACATGAACAAATCCCCGTCTGCAAAAACCTCCAGCGTACGAGCAGGAACAAAAACCAGAAAGGTTAGTGAACGGAAGTGAAGGTTTCTGACTCAGAGTGGGAGGAAAAACTTATTTCTTTAACAACATATTGTAAAAATGTGGCATTAAAATGGCAAACCGTGATGTTTTTTTTAGTGGAAACCAATATTTTACGTCCATGAGATCA
>NW_007578025.1:406923-413329 GCF_000690725.1 Stegastes partitus
TGTTGTGAAAGCAGAAATTTATCGCCTGTTGTGCTTCACCTTCAATCTAAAACCGCGTCCTGACTTCACATCGACGTGAATGTTTCTGCAGCACATCCTGAGAAAATTCGAGATATTTCAATCCGGCTGGACGTGTTGTGCGTCACCGCCAAACACACGAATAATTTCTTTGCATGTACTTCTGCGAGGCCTCAAACTTTCATTGTGCAGCTTCATTCTTGAGGTTTTTTTTTTGCTTGCCGGAGCCTCACAACAACACGTTTCTGATTAAAATCTATTGTTGGAGATCGAAGGCCGTCTTTTTGTCAAATTTAAACTAATTACGACATAATCCACAACTCTTTGTTTTTGCTTTTCGCCGTTTTGTTCGTCCTCCTGTCGGCTCAATCTGCCGGCGTGTCTGCTCGTCAATCTGCTGTCTGTCTGTCTGTCTGTCTGTCTGTCTGCGCTCATTAACAGGGACTCTGTGTAGTGAGGCTCAGCGGACATTACATGCGCCATCTATTTGCCAGATGTTATTGCTTACACGGTGGCGATTTCATAAGGTGCTGTGACAATTTCATTAACTTGGGGGAAATCAGACTCTTTCTCAGAGAGAAGGAAGAAAATGGGAAAAAAAAAAAAAAAGGAGAGGAGGTTGGGGGGGGGATCTTGAAAACGCTGCTACATTACCAAGACGGGGAGGAATACATCAGCGAGGAATTACTGAGCACAATAGACACGGCAGAACCATTCTCCCCTGTTTTAATGAGATGTGCTCGGCTCAGGCTACCTCCAGTCCTGGGATGTAGGTAAATGAAAATGCGGCGGGATGGCATGCTGAATTGTTACTGACAAGAGCCTTGATCTGTTAGCAGTGCGCCTGATTCTCCTATCTCCCCCAGTGTGGATTTAAAATTCTCAAATTGAGAGACACGGGATGATATCAGACGTATCCTATTTCGGGAACACATTGTGCTCTCAGAGTACTGTACGGGAGGGAAAAAGGGAACGGCGGGCGCATCGGCGCCGGAGCGCCACGGTCGCACGGTTTAATGGGGCTTCGTTGAAAGCAGAAGATGAGGGGCGATAGCCTTCCCTGATCACATTAGTCACATATCGATCTCGGGGCCCTCTGCCTGCTTGGTAAAGGTGAACACGCAAGACATAATCCTGTTAGCGGCGGCTCGTCCCCCCGACGGAGAGCTCTCTCTGCGATAAGGGGGTCTGTATCTGCTTACATCTAATGTTTTCAGTGGAAGAGCTGCTTACAAGCTGCTTTGTTTGGCATCGCAAAATAACGTATCTGTGTGTTTTTACAGCTCTAGCACCTAAAAAATTACAATTCTACACAACTAAACTGCATCCTCAGTCATGTCTTGAGGTATTTTCTGCATTTGTGCATCTCTAATGAACATATATTTGCTATTTATTTTATTGCTTTAGTGCAGAAAAGGCGTCAAACTAACTGTGAAAGGCTAATTTTTTAAAATTAAAACCCTCATATTGTCCTAAACTTAGTAATTTTCACGCTTAACCAAATTCCTACAGATTGTTGTGTAGGTGTAAGCATGAGATTTTCCCAATATTTAGCCACAGAGTGAGCAAAAAAAAGTGAAAATGAAGCTCAAGTCGGTCCACTGGATCCATCGTGTCCCATTCATTGTCAATGGAACCAACTGGTCAATACCAGCAGCCCTCAGTGTTTCTCCAGCCGTCGTCCTCAACACTAAACCTTCACAGACTGAACTGACGTAGCATTCGAATCCGTGAGTCTTTGAGGTTTGCAGCAAAAAGTAGAACCAGAACGCACCGTCCCGACAGCTCACATTGCTTTACCAAAACGTGTCTCATGTTTTAAATCCATTTTGACCTCCTCGGTTGATCGCTCTCTGTTTGTTTGCGGCATTAAAGCAAACAACATAAAAGCCATGAACAATCTGTAAAATGCCACGTTTGACTGACGATACAGACATCTGTATGAATGTGCAATAAAAAAACCCACAACAGCAAGCAACCAGATGCTAGAACTGATTCCGTACCTGCAACATCCGCGCTCAATTTGCGTACAATTTGTGGAGGACGACCGAGTTTGTACGTGAGCAGTTTGGCTATAAACTGCAGACGAGGCCATCGAGGCAGTCTGCTGATACACAAAATCACAGAAAGCTCTCATGATAGCATCAGAGCCCTTGTTCACCTCAAGATGTGACAGCAGGACAGATCTGAGTCCTCGGGCGTTTAGCAGGAATGTGCCTCCAAGTCTGTGAGTGTGGAGATGAGGTCATGTTGATGATGCCTAAAGTTGGGGGAACAACTTTTAAACCAAACACAGACATATTCAGCAGCTTCTTTCTCACCTCAGATGTTTTCAGAAGCACCTTTTGATAAAGTTTGTGTTCGTAATTTAAGCGAAAGTTTTCAAATGAGCTGCAACGTGGGTCCAGTTTGAAATCCAGGAACAGCCCAGTCTCCACAAAAAACTACATTCCTATACAACTAAGTCATGTTCTCAGTTATGTTCTAAGGAGAATGCAATTTCATTTTCATCACCTGTGACATCGCAGATAAATCAGCTTGAAGGATCTATAATGTTTGCTTTAGGAGGTAGGAGGGGGAACCAGAGACCTTATTTGTTTGTTTGTTTTTAACTTGCTTTCTGGTTCAGTTTATGAAAATATCCCACTTTTTTAAACACTTTCGCATGCTAGAGGTCTGGTTAAGGTTTGACACCAAATGTATTGTGTTCTGGGTCAGAAATATACCAAAATTTGGGTTAAAAAAAAACAATTCCACTCCATGTTTCTCCTCTATTTTCTAAATTCGTCACTTTGTGGAGGCTATGAGGTTGTAGCGTGCGCTGGTTTCCTGTATGAGAGCACCTGTCATTCATCTGCTAACCCACGAAGCCTCCGATGCTGGGAAGCCCCCGCATGTGGACACGTACCACCAGAATAATGGTCCCAGAAGTCCCGCGAGCCCTGGTCTCCTGGGTGGAAGTCCTGCTGCTAATTTATACCTCCATCCCCCCCGAGCTGCCTCCTTCTGCAGACTCTGTGGCTCCTTCAAACCGGAAGTCCGTCCTATTCGTTTTACCTTTAACACATTTCTTTCGATAGTTTACTCGTATTAGAACGTACATTATGGAAGGCGGGTTCGGCCCATGAAGCGACATCTATACACACAGGCGTGCATGCATTAACGCACATAAAGACGGCGTTTCCGACAGCAGGGTGTGATTGCCAAAGCAGACGAAGAGATAAAGACGATTCATCAAACAGCACAAACTCAACGGCCGGCCGGCGATGCATAATTCATCCGCTGATCAAGTTTGACAAGTCCTTATCTTCCTGTTTGTTGTGGAACTACGCTGCGTCTTTGGCGGCTGCATTGTCTCGAGCTGCTGCTGCTGCGAGAGTGTGCGCTCATTTCCATTTTTGCAGTCGGGCCACATTAGCATACAGTTCTCCATGCGGTAGTGGGTGGAGGGTGGAGGGTGGAGGAGGAGGAGGACAACTGGGGTCCTAATCAGATAGGATTAAAGAAGAGAGTCCGCCAGAGCAGAACAGATTTGGGGAGAGACAGCGAGAGCTAGTGACGAGGACGGGGGGAGAATCAGTCGGACCATGAAACACGAGGCTTCGACCCGGTTCCCTCTGCAGTACATCTGAACCGGTTATTAGACGCCATTTGGGTCTCTTAGTAAAGTCATGTCTGTTCAGCTTGAATTTTTTTTTCCTTTATTGTTAAATCAGCACCTTAAAAAGTCCAATTCTCCCACGCAGGGGTCACCCCCCGACTCCGAAATCAGGAAAAAAAAGGTGATTCTGTTCACGTAATTTACCTTCATGCTTGTTCTTAGCAGAACGTCGTTTTGCCCTTGTAAGGTACATTAGTGAAATTGATGGCATTTTTTTCCCTGCGACCGAAAGAAAGGATCGACCATTTAAGTTGCACATGATGAGAATGTGCCGTCACACAGATATTCTAAAGCGACCAATGTGGTGTACCGCGGCAGACGGACGAGTCTCCGCACTCCGGAAGAACGACTCGCGTATTATGTGGGCTGGAGACAGGGAACGTTTCCCAATTTAAAGGATGATTAGTTTGTTATGTTTTTTCACGCCATGTGTGTCAAATCAGTCAATTCATAAGTTATTAAAAGTCCCGTCTGAATGTTGTTCTTTTTTATTCAAAATTCAAACTTTTGCCAAATGAGAAAAGAACTTGGATTGTGTTCCAATAAACCGGTTGAAGCTTTTTGTCTCGTCGTCCCACAAAGACGCTTTGAAAATCATCCACGACTTTCAGTCTTTACTTACCAGCAAACTGAGCTCATGCATAAGAACAGAGCAAAGCTGCTCATATTGAAGCGACACCTTCTAAGAAGCAGCGCGTGGAGCATAGACTGTATAAAAGATGGACGTAGCAACCGGCCCTGAAAAATGAAGCCAACCCGGAAGTGTCAAAAACTTACGTCCACTAGCTGCTGGCTCCAAAAAGCCCTGGCTCCCATAGACTGGAATTGGAAAAGAAGTGATCACAGATTGTTTTCTTGTTAGTTTTCATGGTCAAATCCAGAGATCAGGTGGCCAATCTGAAAATAAATCAATACTGAATTTTAAAAAATCGTCAACATTTTGCGGGGCAAGGGGCGTGGCTGGCTTGATTGACAGTCGGCAGCGAAATGTGGGCGGGGCAGAGAGGGCCCGCCTCTCAATCCATCTGACCAATCGCTGCTCCTATGGCTCCGCCCCCCTCCCACGATTTTTGGCTCCAAAAATCCAAGATGTCAACCAGGAAGTAGCAAAACCCTGGCTATATGTTCTCAGTGCAGAAACCAACGGGTGACGTCACGGTAGCTACGTCCATCTTTTATACCGTCTATGGCGTGGAGGTATTTTTGATTCTATACTGCAGATGGGAAAACGATAAGGTTTACCTGACACCAAAAAACAAACCTTGAGGACTCACCTGGTACCAGGGATGTGCGCAATTTGTTGACTAAATGAATAAATTCCACTAGTCACACCAATCTTTTAGGCTAATTATAAATATTTTTATCAAGCATCAGCTAGCTGTTGCGCCGCTTCCATTCACCTAAACAGAGAAAGCGGCTCAACACCAAACACGTGCAGCAGCTCTCATTGAATTTGCAGCCACAATCTGCATGCATTCAAGTTGCCATCTACAAGGGCAGCAGATCATTTCGCAGTCAGCTCCTGAACCCAGTCTGACCTCCAGACACAATCTGGAAGTGACTCACGGCGGTGGGATTTCTATGAGATCGCTGAGCATCGGCAAGAATTACAAATGCGCTGATGTATATTCCAAAGTATTTACTGGTAAAGTGATGATTGGTCCAGTTTTGTTGTAATTATTCCTAAAAGAGGAAACTGAAACAGGACCAGATGCAGGTCCAGGAGCTCACATGCTGTAAAGTTGAAGTAGTATTTCCAATGAACCTCCTCTGTCTTTCTGCTCCGGTGGTTGTAGTTTATTTTTGTGGATTCTATCAACTCGAAATTACACTTTGTCCCTTTAAAGCTGCCGTTTCAATTCTGGTAAAAGCGCGGAAATGAGGTTTACCTTCATCCCTATACGTCCGACATCCGACTGTCTTCACATTCTGCAGCTTAACCACTGTTTTCCTCCAGGAGGACTGCAGGGTGATGACAAGTCTGCTGACAAAATCGTGTTTTACATCATACATGTGGGCAAAACAAAGATGCTAGATGGAAAAATAGAAACCTTTAAGTTGACTGTCTTTGATGTGATCTGTTCACTTAAGAGGAACCAAAATGATTTGAGCACTTAGAATAAATATTACTCACTAATTTAATCTGGAAAAGCTTAACGTTACCAACCGACGCTGGTCGAACAATTCTCTTTTGTCCCGTGCAGCCGAGGAGGAAAAGACATTAACACTGTACTACGCTTAAGCTCAAGCAGCCCCTTTTCTGTAAATCTATTTAAAGAAAAATAAGTGAATATTCCATCTGTAGTAATTTCACACTTTACTGACAAATTGGATCTCCAGCTGTTAGACACCTGCAGAAACACCTGCTGTGGTTCCGAAGGAGTTTGTGAGCGTTTAACAATAGCAAGAGAACAAAAAAAAGCACCAATCATGTAAAGGGCAGTTTGGGATGTGAAAATATGTCTCTTGCAGAAGTCTCAATAAAAAAAAATTTAAAAAAGAGCTGGACTTCTCTTTTAAGCTCGTGAAGATGCTCAAACTCTTCCTCGGTTCAGAACTTTAGCTAAGATCTGAACTAACAGAGAAGTCCAGCTGCTTTTTAACTCAACTTATCTGCAGTTATTAAACTTTATTTTTGTAAACAATTTACTGTTATTTACCCCGTTTTTTGTTAAAATGCAGAAAATGTCCAGAAATCTTACAAAAAAAGTGTTTATTTACATTTTA
>NW_007578025.1:415354-418298 GCF_000690725.1 Stegastes partitus
ATTGAATAGACTAAAATATGTAAATAGGTGATTTAATAGAGAAATAAATAAATAAAATGAGTTCATATACGATTATAGAATCCATCAACTCAATCAGAAGCATGAATAAAAATGTAGGTTTTGACTTCTCAAACATCGGCGCTCTCTGCTGCCCTCAGGTCTTCTTCTATTTAAGAGACGTGGGCCAGAGGAACAAAACGCTGCCTCATTGGAGGCTTTTGTTCTTACTTTGGGTTTAGTTAAAAAGCCACTGCAAGAATACCTCGAATCATACACAGAATAACGGGGTTCTAGAGGGTTCTGAAGGAAAAAACTAATATGATAAACCACTAAGAGCTTCATTAACCAATAAAAGGGTCTCAAAATCGACTATAAATGTCTCCGTGTTGTGTTTTTGTGCTTTTGATAATAGAAATATGCTCAAACAAGAGTCATGTATGGTCAAACACTGTGTTAGTTCCAACATGTGAGCAGGTTTTTACTGCTTAGAAGACTTAATGAAAACCGCCAGCATCAATCAAAAAGTTCCAAGACTGCCACGACCTGTGATAAATACATTTTTGTAAATAGTACGTGTGCATTTGCAATTTCTAAATGGAGCTCCAACTGGTGCAGAGAGCATCACATTGTGTGTCAGGCAGCAGCTGGATAATCCAACCTTCATGTGGAGGACCATCATGGTGACCAGAGGATGGTCTGCAGCTATTATCAACAGACCAAACAACTGTTTGTTTGTTTGTTTTTTTTGCAGTGGTCTTTCCATAGTCTCCAATCTGGACAAAACACATCAGGTTCATGGTGTCGTGAACATCAGGAGCATGCTCGCTGTTTTCTTTAACATGCATGCGGTTGTGCAACTTGAATTTGTTGCTCAGACTGTCCAGGCAAAGATTGTACAGTAGACAGTAGTGTTAGTAGTTTATTTTTGGGGCATTAAAACACAGCTGTATTCTCTCTCCTTGCTAGATTTGGTTCCCTGCAACAAACTGAAACACTGCTGCTGTGTTAGAAATGATGTATTTTACAGGTTTAACTGTGTTTTTCCTGCTTACGCTCGGCACGCTTTTCTTTTTGCATATTTCCCGTATTAACTGCGAGCCCCCTCCCATGCGAAGGTTTGTCTCCTTTCCAGTCTTGTTTGTCTAAAGGAGGCCAGCTTGACCCTGGAGCCTTGAAGCACAACGGGGGTCTTATCTTGTCTCTCTCATGTGGTTGTAAATCAGAGGGCCCAGTTTCAGAGAGGATGAAAGGAAGATAGGCCCACACAAATAATGCTGCGGAGTGACAGGCTGCCTTGTTAGCGAACAAAGCTCTCTGTCTAACAGTTAGGCAGAACCCAGAGACAGGCTCCCACCTTTTCCCTCTGCCGGGAGGGATGTGAGAGACAAACTTCATGATAAAAGGAAGTGTGACCCTATTCCATGTATGAAAATATATATGAACCTTGTATGAGAAAGTATGTATATATACCTTGTATGGAAGGAGCTTTTTAGCCATAAGAATAAGCATGATGACGTGAAGGACGGTGGTGGCATCATCATGACGTGAAGCACGGTGGTGGCAGCATCATGACGTGAAGCACGGTGGTGGCAGCATCATGANCTGTCTGCTGTGTCGGCATCCTGCTTAACTCCTGATTGACTCGTCAGAGGGCAGCTGTTGTTTTCTTTTTCTGGTCAATAGCATTTGACAATCAGTTCAGCTTGAGCTGCACGTTAAAGCAGCTGCACATCATGTTGTGCGTCTGTGTTCTCTGATTTCCAGCCATCCAGGATAGAAGCTCAGCATATATCAAAGTGGCAGAGATGTGAATCCCCACTTCCAGTTTGACGCAGAGGTTTGCGCTTCGGCCCTTTAGCCTCGAGTTCAATCGGCGGTGCTTTGTATCCGGGCAGCCATATGCACAACTAATCATGTTGCTCACGAGTTCGGCTAAATCCGTGGGGAGAACCGTGTTTCAGATCACGGCTAACGATTCTGCCCCGTACGATCTTTTTGGCCAGACTGCTCGCTGAGAAGGAGGCGGGAGTCCAGCGCTCCAGTGTTTGCTGAGGCACTTTGACTTCACTACATTTCTTCTCGAGTACAAATGTTCCAGCGTTGAACTGACCCAGCTTTTAAAGAAGGATTTTACATTCACAGAAACGAGTCGGAAAAAAAACAAACAGCTTTAACTAGAAGTGGAGATCTTCCTTGTGGATGCAGCGAGTTGTTTGCTGTGATGTCAGACGAGCAGACAGCGAACGCAGCAGACGTTGTTTGACTGATGAATATTGTATTTGTGCCTCGTAGTTTTCCCGCCGTGATTCATTGCTGTATTTATGAGGTCGGCCGTTGCAACACGCGGCCTGAGCCCCTATCATGCGGTTTGTACACGATGTTGCGCTCAAGCCGCCCCGTTCGCCGCATCCGTGGCTCCGGTCCTGCTCGTCTTCACCTTCATCATCACTCATCAGCGCTGATCCCTGTATCTCTCTCTCTCTCTCTCTCGCCATAAGAGCTCAAAGACCATGATTAATTCACCATCCCGTTCCTCTCCTCCGACTGGATAAGCTGAGCGCATCAATTATGGACGTACAGTATGTGTGCGAGCGCGATGTTTTTGTTTGACGTACCTGGAACCGACAAGGCATCAGTCAGAGGAGCTGGGTTTTCATACGGACCTGTGAAGAGGAGACAGAGCGAGAGAGAGAAATGTTGATGCACCAATTATCTGTTCTGAGGAGTTCTCCTACAAGGAATACAAATACGCTGTGGACTATGAAAGCTTAAATTCACAGCTGAGGCCACTTTAGAAGGAGCTAAAGGTCACGCGGGCGTAACTGATCAATCAATCATTGATCGAGCGGTTTTCATACAGATGAAGTGTAAGTGCTTCATAGATTAAAGAGAATAAAAATGATAATAAACAATACAAACAACCTCCAAAACCAAAGGCACTGAG
>NW_007578025.1:420336-434062 GCF_000690725.1 Stegastes partitus
TCATGATGGTGAAGCACAGTGGTGGCAGCATCATGATGTGGTCATGGGTTTTGGCAGCATACCCTGGAATACCACGGCTCACCATTAAACAGGAAGTGGCTCATAACTAGCCTGCACGTGCTCCGATCTGCCCAAAACGCGACACGCTGGATCAGAAGCCCATTTTTGCCAAAACCCGACATGTGCGAAGGTCGACAATCGGACGACGAGGACCCGTCCATCACCGCTTGCAGCTTTAACTAAACTTGTTTTCCTTGGTTCAGTTGCTTTAACTCAGCCAGTTTTGCGACTCATTAGATGATTCTGAAGTAACTAATCGTCTGAAATGCAGCTCGTTCACATTTTTACGGCAACAGGGGAAGTTATACATCTAAATAATTTACAGTGTCGCCCCTCGAAGGCCCATCCTGAGCCAGAAAAGCCCGTCTTATACAGACGCAGAGTAAAATTATTTCCCCTACAAGCCGATCCAAAGAGCAAAACCTTCATGAGCTGGAGTCGATTGTAATGGATGACTGAAAACAATTTACATTAGTGAGTTGGTTCAACATCTTTCAGAACATCCGAGTCAGTGGATCAACACAGTGGGCTACAGAATCACATTCCCGTGCAACAAGCATCTTGACATCTGTGTTGCTGGTTGAGCAGCAGTTCAAACTCTCTGCAACGCACCAGAGACTGAACACGCGGCGCCCAAAACACTCGCAGCTGATCAAAAAGCTCGTTCGCCAGTAAAACTAAATTCCGAGGCTCATCGAGCAGCATGACGCTGCTTCATGTGTAGACTTCTTTTATATCTCTTGTATCTTTAAAGGCCAAATCTGAGTGTTTGATCTGAGCTCAGTTGTAGTTCGATGTGTGGTTGGTGCAAACTTGAGGATTTTTATTGCAAAGTTTTCAGAGTGGGTTTCCAATCAGATTTCTTTTAATTACATAAATTAAAAACTTGTAAATCAACACTTTTGCTTCAAGCAGGAAACGTTGGTGTTTCATTGAAAGACCTATTTGGTTAAAGAGCCCAAATGATCCACATTTACAGGTACATTAGAACACGTTTACTGCTCTGGTTGATCAACTGGCCCGACGAAAGCCAAACTATGGTTGCATCCGTTAAAGTAATCCGTGTGCTCTTTGTTTTATCATTTCTAATCTGTTCATTTGATGGAAATGTATTTTTGTTGTTCAGGAACAATTTTCATGTCAGTAGAGCAACTTTCATGCACAAAAAGGCTTCTTAATAATGTTTTTCTTGCCAAATAAGGGCTCTTTAACGGTACATTTAGGGGCTCTACCTTTCCTTAAATTCATTTATTTTACTTTTTCTTTTAAAATAAACACGTTGCTACACTTTGACTTACTTGAAAACACCTGAAGAATGCTCCCTGATTGATTCAGAGCCGGTCAATACATGAAAGTTCTGGTTTCAGCCTCTTTGTTACACTTAAAAATAAAAAATAAAAAAAATCATCAGTTCTGCTAGAAACACGAAACCAACCCATGTTCTCTCCTCTTTGATCTGAAAGGAGCAATTACATCAGATCAAGTTACGTTCACCACAAACGGCGTCCTCGTTTAAAAAGCTGCCAACAGTTCATACATCCATCCATCCATCCATCATCTCTACACCTCTTAATCCTCACCAGGGTCATGGGGGGCTGGAGTCTATCCCAGCGGACTCAGGGTGAAGGCAGGTTCACCTGGACAGGTAACCAGTCTATCACAGGGCTACACTTAGAGACAGACAACCAAGCACACTCACATTCACACCTACGGACAATTTAGAATCACCAATTAACCTCAACATGTTTTTGGACTGTGTGGGAGGAAGCCGGAGAACCCGGAGAGAACCCACGCTGCACGGGGAGAACATGGAGACTCCACGCAGAAAGATCCCGGGTGTCCTCACCTGGATGTGAATCGGTGACCTTCCTGCTGAGAGGCAACGATGCTAACCACTGATCCACCTTGCAGCCCCAAGTAGGGTACATGTACACTGTAAAAAAAATATGTTCAGGCTCAACAAAAAAATAAAAATATAAATAACCCAAGTTCAAACAAGCGACATTAAGTTAGAGGAATTAGCTTTTCCTCTACAATCCTCTTACTTTTAATCACAGACATTTTAAGATTAAGTTACTTCCACCTAAATATAGTTTTATATCCATGAATGCACAAATTTGAGTTTAAGTTATACACGTTATTAAATTGATGCCATTATTATGTCAAGTCAACCCATCAGGAATGTTGTTTGCAACGTAAACAGTTGAGTCAAATCAGGAAATTTGATTTTTCAGTCTTGCAACCATGCATTTAAACAAGTGGCACGAACAGGTTGTGAATCGTTGTCATTCACTCTTTCTGAATATTTCTGAATATTATAATATATTCTGACTGTAGCTGCAGCACGTCCTGAAAATCGTCTGGTTTTTACGACTAATTTCAAAGACACTGTGACGCTTCACTGTGTTGCTTACAGGGACACTGTACGTAGAGCCGGAGCCGGTGCGGCACGCATTCTGGAACCATAATAGCGTCACAACCACAAGCAAAGACTTGCCCCGCTAGCCGAGGACTCCATCTTTGCCAGGTGAGATAATCCCACGGAAGGTATTCATCAGATTGAAAAAGACACTCCGCTCTCCAGTGCGTTATCTCCAACCGGGAAGCTTCACTTCTTGGGGGGGGGCAGGAAAGTCTTTTCAACTTTCCACGTCAACTCTACTCCGGCAAAAGGGATCTAAATTAACATTGCTGGGCGCTTGGATTTGAACGGGGGATTTGTGATGAGGCGAAGCTATCAGCGAGAACCGAAGCCTCGCGCCGGACGGTTATTTCCCGTTTGCATCGGCTCCGTGGAAAATTCCAATCAGGCGGAGGCTCGCCGGTAAGCGAGGCTTTCGCGTTGGCAGGGAGTTTAGGTTTAGTGACCGGTACTTTTAATGCAGTGACAGCAGCAATATAATGAGTGCTGAAGATTGCTGATTCCTCTTTATGCGCCCCTCACAGGAAATCACCAAAACTCTCGCTGCTCATTATCCACGTGGCCGCGTATAAAATTCTCGATGTCGATATGAGTTTCCACACACACACACACACACACCTCGCTCCTCTACCCACTCTTTTCCATCTTATATATTTCCAGCATGACTGAGCTTACCGCATTCCCCCACAGAGCCCTTCTCCAAACTTGCAGAGTGCTTGAGCAAACACTGTGTACTGGGCCAATTAAAACTCCTGTGGCGTGGGCGAGGGGGAATGGCAGCATGGGATGGATAGATGGGGCATAACGGCCCATTTAGGTAATGACCATCTTCCCCCCTTTCCTTTTCCTCCATCTTTTTTTTTCTTCTTACATACACCCCCCTCCTCCATCTCCATTGTACACTTCCTCCTTCCTCCTCCCCACTCTTCCCGTCGTCCATGTTGATTGTCTGTCACTCCCCCGGTGCCCCTGGGAGCAGCTAATTGCACCTCTTGCACTCCCCCGCTTCCCCCCTCGCGTGATAGGATGCCGATCGTGGCAGATACTCACTTTAAGCGATCAATGGAGCGAGTTGCTAAACAGCCCCGCGTCGGCGCTGACTGCCGGGGTGGCGGCGGCGGCGGCGGCGGCGGCGGCGGCTCCAGGTCGATGCGAGGCCCTTTTTGCGGCCTGTTGTTTATGCATTTCGGAGGAGCTTTCACGGCACAAGCGAGCTCTTAGGCACTCACAGCAGCCTCGGCGGTAATGAAGATATCCAAAGCGAAATAAGCTGATGGTAGGAATTGAAACCGCATCGAGCCAAAGGGGATGAAGACACATGTATTTTCCTCCCCGAGACGTTTAAAAGTTCAGACCTGGTATCAAAGGACGCCGCCGCCCTCTCATGTGTCGCTGTCAGGTGTCGTTACGGCTGACAGTGTCGCGGCGCGCTTCACAACAAACTGCGAGCTGGTATAAAGGAATAACGACAGAATGTGACAAATTATCACTCACAACTTGTCAATCATCCGCACCCAGGGGTTGTTTGTTGTGACACAAATAGCAGCAGTAAACTTAGTCACAGGGAAAGATGACATTTGCAAAGGTTTCGGGTTACGTCCTCACTGCGCGCTTTTATTCAGCTACACCGGCGTCTCCTTTGTGTGTTTAAAATAAAAAATAAAAATGGTGGGAATGCTACCCCTCGCAGGATCGAGGCCAGGTTCCACACAAAAGGAGGCAGATTGGTGATAATGATGTCTCGTTATCGTTTATTCCCCCCGCGAATGTGCAGACGCGTTCCTCCGCATGCAAACAAACACCGACGATGATTGCGTTCACGATTACAAAAGCGCGTTCTATTTGTGTCCTCCTTCGTTTCGGCAAAAAAAAAAAAAAAAACGACCGGCGCTTCCAGACTCCTCCTTAAAACGACGTTAAAGAGCCGTCGAGGGCGATTTGCTGATGTGATTGTGGAGCGACGCCCCTCAGAGCGAGAAGAAGAAGAAGAAGGAGCTCGTTTTAAAAGCGGGACGATGTTTGGCGAACAAAAGCAACGAGAGCGGGTCGAGAACAGACGTCCCTTTCGGCGCGATTTTTTTTCAAACATCACGACTCGCTTTTAAAACCGCAAATTGAAAGAGATCATGGCAAAGACATGCTCCTTTACCTCTCCTCCTGCTCTCCTCGCTCTCGACCGGCATTATCAATGCCTAATTACGCTTTAAGTTTCTCATCAGTTTGAAATCTAATCAAGTAGAAAATTAATATTTCAAAATCGTATTTTCTGCGCAATATTCGACTCTATTCACGGCTGCTAATGAGAGAGGCGTCGACACACTAGACAGGCTGATGCACTCTTTAATTATCCCCTTCTTGCCTTCCCTCCACATCACACAGGATCACTTCGCTGGTCGCTTCCTTCTGACCGCAGCACATTTATATTCTTATATATGTTTAAATGCTCTGTGAAGTCATTTTCCTTTAATATGAACTCAACAGTTCTGCCTCTGTTTTGATGAAAGTGAAAAATACGGAAGGCAGCTCGAGTTTCGACGGGAGGAAAAGAGCCGAGACAATCGAAAGGCATCAATAACTAAAGAAGACCACATCTGAACTCACAATCTTGAAGCAGATGTGAACCAGGTGTCGCCCCTGTCGGCTAAGAACGAGAAACCAAGGCTACAAATCGCACTGAAATTGAAGAAACATCACCTGGTCTCGGTTTCTGCTGCTCCTGGATCAAACAACATGAACGCATGAGTCCATCCTTCCTTATATCAATGGTTCAGGCTGCCAGTGGCGCGATGGTGTAGGACAGGGGTGTCCAATCGTGGTCCTGGAGGGCCACAGTCCTGCATGTTTTAGATGCTTCCCTCTTTCAACACACCTGATTTAAATGATCAGGATCGTTATCAGGCTTCTGCAGAGCTTGATGATGAACTGACGAGGACAAAAACCCCAGAACAAAACTAATCTGTGCAGGAAAGACAACATATTCCTAAAAAGGATGCTCACAATGAGTTCAATGTCCCTGAAGTTAATAAAGTTCCTGGTCGTCCTTTAATGACGCCAACCCTCCAAAGAAATCCAGATGTTCTTCAGTTTATCTGTAGGATTTGCTGAACCGTGAATCTGAACATGCTGGTTCAAGTTTTCAACCATCCTGAGGTGTGAAATCAGTTTTTTTTTTTGTAATTCACCTGTCAGAACACAGTTTAAAGGAAAACTACAGTTTAATAAAACGCGCTTCTTCCTTTCAGAGTGTCGGCTGTCAGTCCTGTGAGTTATGATGATGCCGGACTCAAACGGAGCAATAACGGAGCCGACCGACCGACCGGGTTTCCTCCACGAGCATCTGGAGCCCAACGCAGCAACAACACAAGTGCTCCGATCAAACAGGTTGTTAGAAGCCAAAGGTTCTGTTTACCGCTTTATTTGAAGACAGAAACAGAGGCGCAGCGCAAAGACGATAATTAAAAAGACTGTGTTCACACATCACCGAGCAGGAACTGTCGACCGAAGCTGAACCAGGAAGTTCTGATTGAAAATTCTGATGGATGTTTGCGACTGGGTTAAATCCATCATTTTATTCGTCTCTCGCCGTCACACTTCTGCATTTAATCTGATGTTTACAGCACAATATTTTCTTTTCTGCCTGGATTGGTGCTCAAAACTTGCTTTTTGAATCCAGAATGCTCCTTTAATCTTCTTAAAAAGCGGCCTGTCCTGATTACTCTTACCTTTGAAGTGGTTTTAATTTCACCATTTTCCCCCTCCTGTAATTAACATTATTCTAAGCAGCAGGATTAGAGCGTTCATTTCACCTCCTCCAACCTTCGCGACCGTGTGATTTTGTTGCTCAGCCTCTCCAAAGGTCCTCTCCTGCTAATGAACGCACAACAACACGCAGCCCTCCGCGGCCTTTCGACAGTACAAACAAGCTAAATGGGCAAATAGCGGGTGGTCACCTTGTGAGGGTTTGCTGACGTTGGATGTTTGCATCCTTTTTAATATTTACAAGTCTTGAATATACATCGGCGTCTCGCGGACACGCTCAGGCTTCTGTTTCGGTCCTGCCAGCGCCGCACTCCTGACAAACTGTGTTTGTAGAAGACTCTTCTGGTTGTAGGTTTTAGGTCCTTCGGTGGAAACACCAGTCAGGTCCAGTAAGGATCAGAAGCTGTGAGCAGACAGGAGCGCTCGGCTTTCCTGTCAGTCGCCACAAACACCGGCAGTTTCTTAAAACGTCTTGTGAGTGACTGTAAGCTGACTGTGAGAAATATTATAATAATAATAATCGTGTAAATACAGTAAAAAACATTTTAAAAAAGGTACATTAACGTTCAAAAACTGTCAATAGAAATGGTATAAATAAGATTTTTAGATTCAAATACAGATAAGTATTAGATAAGTACAACAGCTTATTTCACTTTTTACTATTTTACAAACATTTATAATTTTAATATAATGATAGAATTTTAAATTTATAATACAAATGTATACCTGATGGGTTTTTTTTTTACAGTCAACATGTCAATTATTACATTTTTTTCTGTGGATTTTTTAGTAATTTAATAAAACTGGGAACATCTGGGGAAAAAAACAGCTAAAAAGTACTAAAATATTATTCTATTATATTTGAAATACAAATCATACCAGTGATTAAAAAACAGTAAATATTTTTAAAACTGAAATAAACAACAAATATCTGTAAAATAATGTGGGGTTTTTTTGTTAGTTTTTTGCTGATTTAAATTTAGTAATTTAAAAAAAAATGTCATTTTATGGTCAAACATTGTAAAGAAATGATTACCACTTATAAAAAAAATTAAAAACAAAAAACAGATTTTTGATGTGGACATTATAAACAGTTTTGGCCTGTTTTTTGTTGTTTAAAAAAAAACAACAAAAAAACAACACTAAATGTGTACATTACTTTTAAAAAAAATATTATTATTTAAGGGACTTTATTAGATATTATCTGCTATTCAACAAAACGGAAAATCTATAAATTGTTGAAAAGTTTTTTTGGTTAATAACCGATTATTATTATTATTATTATTATTATTATTATTATTATTATTATTATTATTATTATTATTATTATGATCCTTTGCACTTCTCATATTGTTTAGATGGATTATGTCAATCTTGGGTAAATAATTGGCACATTCCTGCACACTGTAGTCCAGTAAATGTTTCTACTTATGTTTACTTTTTGTGACTTTTATAATTCCTTGGATTTGCAACACTTGTCATTAATTAATTAATTAATTAATTTGACTTGTAAAAAAAAACAAAAAAAAACCCAGAAAAAACTTGTTATCCTTCATTAAACATGCTCTACTTGTGTGCGTTTACTGTTTTGCACCAAAACATCAAGTCGGATTGCTCGTATGTTAAAACCTACTTGGTAATGAAACTGATTCTGATTATACAGCGCTCCCATTGACCTCAAGTTTTATACAGAAAATGAGAATTTACTCGTGGCGGTGGATTGAACCTTGTGCAGTTAACAGAGTAAACCCAGGCTGTGTTCTAAAGCTGCGGTTTACAGGTGTCCCCTGAACGCCTCGTGTACACTGGTAGATGCTACATAGTCGGCTGTGCACAGAGAAGCCTCTAGTCTCCAGCTAAAGCAGCGCAGCAGCTAATCCAGCTGTGTGGCCAAAAATGAGTTAGGACGCCGTTAAACCAGGTCTTCTAATGTCAGATTTAGCCAAACTGAAAGTGAAGTGATTTCATCCAGCTGGGCAGGAATCCCAGAGACACACACACACAGACAAACGTGTGAACTGTCAGGAGCAGTGGAGCAATCAGTGGAGATGTTTAGTCACAGCTCGCAGATTGTTGGTCACAAATGCAAAATTCCCAGAATCAGGACGTTTCTTCAACAGCTAAACAACGTCGATGATACTCCAGAGTCATATATTCTGAACTTCTTCTGCATGTCACCACAGTTTTAGTGTGAAGGCAGGTGATTCAGGCCAGATGTAATTCCGAGCCACTCTGTCCTCTCCTGTTAATTAGATAATGCTTCACTTCTGCTGGCATCACACACTTGATGAACGCAGTCCTGGGAGATTACTTCTCCACAGCAGCTGACAGGCTGGATTACCTAGACAAATTAATGGCTCTATAATTTGATTTTCCCGGGATTGCAATGTCTAAGCGACTCCAGCAGAGAGGAACGGTCTGAATCAGCCCTGCTGCGGGGTGACATTAGCTAATCACATCTGCATGCTAAAGAGACCGCCGGGCCACGGGGAAACAAAAGGCTCCACAGAGGTAGGAAATGGGAACGATTTTCTCCAGGAGCCGATCCGTGGGGAGCAGCGGCCGCTTTCAAGGCTCAGACGCGCAACTCGGGGTTCAACCCGACGGAGGCTGCTGCGCTGAGAGGTGTGAGTGTGCAAGGTAAGAGGTAAATTTGTCACAAATGGAAGAACACGGTGCACTCTGGGTGGCTGCTTGCCTCTAACAGAGGGCCTGTTGCGCCTGAGATGCAGCCTCCAAACACTTGTCAGGTGTTTCCGTCGATCGCCATCGACTCCATTAGAAGGCCACGTATGTGCACACAATGCAGAGCGCCCACGAGCAGACAGATCCTCAGCTGAAGTGACGCCTACTCTCACAGCTCTCTGGTGTAAAAAAGTTTCATCTTCACAAAACAAAGGCCTGACGCATGACCCGCACTGCACATTTGCAAACACAGTGGAAACAATGACATTATGAAGAACTTATGGTGCATTTTGTTGGTTCACAGTGCAAATAAAAGTTGTAATGGCAGCTCCACCACTTGCACAAGTCCCAATGGCATGTAATTAAACTGTCTCATCAGGGAAGCCTGGGCCTAATGAGCCTCTCACATTTCAACAAGTAAACTGCTGCCGCGGAACAGTTGTGAGCTCAGGCAACCGTTCCCAATCCATTCTCTGGGGTAATTCTCTCTGAATGAAAGTTTTGTAATTTACTTGCAAATAATTTGGTTCCTCCAAAGCCCAATTCATTTCTTTGCATGCGTGTGTTCGGTATGACTGATGGTCGGGCTCTGAGTGACTGACGCTGACTGACAGCCAATCAGGGAGGCCGCTCTGCCCCGTCCAGGAAGTCTCCCCTGCGCTGACAGTGCAGATTCGATCGGCTCCCGCTGCACAGGGTCGGCTCTGCACGCCGCCCACGTAGCGATGCATTCACAGGCGACGGCGTTTCAACACCTAAAAGGGGGCTGGCCTTGCAAAGTGTTGATGCTTCTTATGTAACAACAATAGTGAGTTATCTTGTGTAAGCAAGTTAGTGTGAGTGTAGAGGAAATAAAAAAAAAAGAAGAAGAAGCTTTAATCCCCATGGCAACGCAAATCATTTGGAAGCAAGAGGTTATATTCCTCCCTGCGAACACGGTGCTTTAGGTTTTTATTATGCAGGCAGAACATTTTCACGGCTTCATAAAGGAACCATCAGGGGCTGGATTCCAAAATTCATGGAGCCCTTCTTTGTTCTTTTTTTGGCTCATGCGTATTCATGACTAATTAAATGCAAATAACTTCCCGGACCAACATCCTTCGTGCATGCACACCACACATTAAAGGATGACTCACTGTACATGAGCTTTTATTTCCTAAAATAACAGCGCCGTGTGGCTCCGTGATCACATATGTACGCGCAAGGGCCAAAATTATTCATACCCGCAGCAAATTTCCCTTCAGAGGGATTTTCTAATCGACTTAGCGGCTTCTTCTGGCTGGAAGACACATTAAAAGGTGATAAAAGGCAGTAACACACGGTGTTAGAGATGGTACTGATGAATTTAAACTGTCCAAAATGATCTAAACCCT
The DNA here is from genome assembly GCF_000690725.1 of Stegastes partitus. Lineage (NCBI taxonomy): Eukaryota > Metazoa > Chordata > Actinopteri > Pomacentridae > Stegastes > Stegastes partitus. The sequence goes on from NW_007578025.1 coordinate 430,636, forward strand.
TTGAAATTCTCTAAAATGTTTAACTAGAATGGTCCTAGGAATTTCTAGAGTGTTCTAGCACCCTGTAAATACAGAACAGCTGATACGGTGGTTCTCTAGTCAGTTACAAGTCACTGCTGAAGCCAAAGAGCTTAGCGAGGCACTATTAGGCTCCATTACCGGGGCAGAGTTGCACATTTTAGCTGCTCACAAGATGGAAAAAAAGGTCATAAAGTCACATCCAAATGTTTTTAAGTGCCTGCAGCCACAGTGCAAAGCACCAGAGTACGAGGAACGCCACACTGAAAAAACCTCAAAAGGAAGTCAGAAGTGAGCGCTGCACTGACGAGAAGAGTCCAAGGATCAGCAGCAAGAGCATCCTGATGAGCAGTTCTGGTAGAAAAATCTTAATCTGACACTGACCAAGGCTGGTCTCCATGAAGACCAAGAAGAAGTCCACTTCTCCAAGACAGACACACAAAAACTCAGATGGGCAAAGAAGGAAACAATCAATTCTGTGGCTGGAGATGTAAACAGAGATGTTTGGAAACAGGGACGAAAGAAAGGAGATGCATTTAGGTCCAAGAACATCATGTTCATGGTCAAACATGGTTAAGGAAATACAATGGTAAGGGGGCATCATTACCTTGAACTTCCCCAATAAGGTATCTATCTATTGTTCGTTTGTTCATTCGTGAAAAGCGGCTCCAAATCCCATTGAGACTCTGAGGAGGAAATTGAATTCCAGAGCAATGGTGAAGAAACCTTCAACCTCGTAGACCTGGAGATCGACACAAACAGGAACACAATCCCAGTGCAGACGTGAAGAACGGCTGTTAGCATTTCTAAGAACTGTCTGATTAAAGTGGTCGCCAACCAAAAAAAAAGGCTTGGACATGATTTGTCATGAACATCCTAGTTTTAACTAAGACACAAAACCACATACAAATGACCCAAAACATCTCCAACACAGTGTCTTCTACAAAACAACAAACTTATTGGTCAATTAAAGATTCACTATAAACCAAAAGTTGGCATGAGTATGAATAATTTCATGCTTAATTAACACAAAGCAGGTGCACTTTCCTCTTTTATCTCCCAGACGTTTATGATAATAAAACCACAACAGCTTGTTCCCACCAGGTTTGTCTTATGTGACAGTTTGATGGACTGTGTCGGCTGTCTTCCTTGAGACCTGTATCAGCCGGTGATCAGCGAGAACTCTCCATCCCGGCAACACAGGATGAGCTCCGAGGAGACCTCTGGTGACATTTTCCCTCTGGTGTGGTTCACAGCGTTGAATCGTGGCCATTTGATCTCCGCGTGCTCCCAGAGGTACAAAAACAGCCCTGGCATTTGCAGACAAGGCAAAAAAAAGCAGAGCAGTGCTACAGTTGTTGTAAGGAGGGTCAAGATGTCAGGACAGAGCGGGAGGCGACACTGCAAACCTCCACAGGGACAAAAAAATAAATAAAAATCCCAGATACGATGGAGAGGAAGAAGGAAAGAAGTGGAGGCAGTGAAGATGAAGCTGTCTCCGGAGCTTCGGCGGACATGAAAGGAAGGAGAGTCGCTGAGGGGCTCCTCCGCTTGGAAAACGTTCATATAAAGCAGCGACAAATTTGCATGAAGCAGTTGGCAGGCTTGTCAAGTGGCTGCCACTCAATGCACATAATATTACAGATATCACATATATATAGATTTTATAGGCATGTCATTTCTGGAATAAATTGATGATTGTATCTTAATAGTGAAGCTGATTAAAGCGTCCATGCTGTCAAACGAGCGCTAAAACTGGCCCATGCGTCCACCACAGGGGGATTCATAATAATATTAATAATAAAAAAGAACGGCATCTACTTTCAAGATGGTGTCAGAAATGCATGCAATTATGGTAATATTATAAAACTGCACAACCAAGTTAACATAAACAAAATGTAAAAAAAAATGGTGCCCATGTCGGCCATCTTGAAAAATGGTGCCATTTTTTAAAATACGCAATTTCATATAATTTTAAATGATCTTGTGAACGATTTGCTTGGTTTAGATGCCAAAATATATCAAATTTAACATGTAGAATCCAAATTTACACATTCCAACAGGACAATTTAAACCTTAAAAGCTAGTTTTTGGACATTTTGAAGCAGCACACATGCTCATCCCAACCCTTGTTCGAAAAAAAAGGTCAGATTTCCTTCCATTCTTTCACATGCTGTGATCTTATTTTTTTTAGTTTTCAGAAGTCAGCCCGGCAGACGTTGAATGTTTACACGTTCTGTACGTTCTAATCTGACTGACTTGTCATGGCATGTTTCCATATTAATATGTACTTTTCCAGCTACAGCAAAATGTTGTTAATTTAATCTCTGAAACTCAAAGAACCCACCTAATTCAAAGTGCTTACACTGTCCCACCAGTGTCAACATTTTACTGTGCTTAATTCTAGCGTCTCCAAAATGTATGAAACAATGCCAACATGCTAAAAATTAAATAAGCAAGTTAAAAAAAAACAACAACAATCTAAAACTACAGTGGTAATGTCCGCCATCTTGAAAAATGGCCGCTCTTTGGTATTTTTGCATGGCTGACCTATTTGATGCTTGCAGGAAAATTTAAATGATTTTACATTTATGTCCGACTATAAAAAATGTCTTAGATTAGGTTTGCATTATGCAAAAACCAAATCAAACAAGCTTGATTTTGTTTTTGGGCTACATGGAGCATCACAACACACAGTAAACACAACACTGACACAACATCACCTTCTGAAGTTGCTCACGGCAATATTGTTAGAAAACAGTTGCCTTTTCAGACTTCTTTTGCATTAATTTGAATTCATTTTAATGATGAATGTCATTCGCTGCTCTTGTTCTTGCATTTCATGCTCCACTAAATGCTTGTTCACCAGCTTACAGCTAGCTTCGTCTGTGTACTACTGGGGGGGGGGAGGGTTTCATAACTTTTTTTGCTGTAAACACCTCCCTGCTGAGACTGAAAGCATTCCTGCAGCCTCGGTTTGTGAAGTAGTCGATAGTGGATTTTTACTTTCGCTTTATATCATTGTCTTGTTGCAGAAGCGAGTTTCTTTTCAGTTTCTCCGCTGACTGCAGGGCATGTTTGTCTAGAATTTGGTGATATTTAGTCTAATCCATACTTCCTTCTATCTGTGTAATAATTTTTGCGCCACTGGCTCCACACAACTCCAAAAAACAATATTTCCACCCCTGTGCAAACAGCTGGTGTGGTGTACTTTACATCAAATGTGGCTCCTTGTTTTAAGCGACATATGTTTGAGACGGACCTTCATGCATCCGCAGCAGTTGTTGTTTTTTTTTCCCCAAAATGACATTTCACTGACTTAACCAGAAGGTGGTTTGCATCCATCCAACCCAAAGAAGCTCTTCAGACATTTATTTTAGGTCACCAGTCTATCACAGGGCTACACTTA
>NW_007578025.1:437229-446126 GCF_000690725.1 Stegastes partitus
TGCTCTGACCCAGTGAACACTGTTTGGTCCTAGTAAACATCTCTCAGATCCTTACACTGCCCATTTTGTCTGCCTTCAACAAACCAACTTCAAGAACAGGCTGTTCACTTCAGAAGGCAAACAAGCATCCACAGATTGGCAGGACATGTGAAGAAGACCGTGCAAATGTAGTACTAAGAAAGTACAAAGACAGTTTGGCAAGGTGTGAAGAAGCATCTTGAAAAATATGCACTGAAGCAAAAAATAATTATAATACAGCTGATGACTAAATAAAAACCCATTATCTTGAAATTGGCTGTAGTTATTAAAGGGGAACTAAATGGATATATATATGATGTATGTGAAAAATTTACCACTGTAGATGTTTTCATTTCAGACGATTGGTAATATATTGGTGATACTTTTCAGTGACCTGTTTCGATACAGATTGTTTTGGAGATGCTCTCACTCAGTCAACACAGTCTGGTCCAGAGGGCTGTACTACGAAGCCAGATTAGCGGGTTAGCGAGGCATGTTGAGCTTAAAGTCAGAGCTTTCAGTTTCACGAAGGTGGCTCTCTTTTTGCCTGGCTAGATCTCCATAGTAACTGATGCTGCGGAGCTAGATCTCCATGGTAACTGATGCTGTGGAGCTAGGTCTCCATGGTAACTGATACTGTGGAGCTAACCTGGTTCAGGTTATGTTCAGAGTTTCTGATTTAAATCAGCTGGAAAGAGCGTCTCCCTTTAAGCAGATGGTTTCCTGACTATTATTTATGAGTGATACAGATTCTCAGCTGAGGGAATGTGTTTTATCTGCAAACATGCTGATTTGTGCGTTACTAATATCACTGAATGAAGCTGTGGAGTTACAGTATACACCGCTATATACCACGTTGCCATGGGAACCTGACTTGCATTTAGTTGGCAATGCAGAAAACATAAATATGTTTTTATGTTTGGCTCTGATTTGCTGTCAAGTCTGTTTCTACTGCTGCTGACAGAACACAGGTGAGATAATGGATTATTCTACTGGTATTTATTACAGAGAATATTCAACCAATAACATTAATTTTGCTTTGATTTGGCAAAAGATTAAAGTGATTTCCTGCATTGTGGGACAGTCAGACCTGAATGAGCTTCAGTACAAGATCAGGTTTAAATGGATAGAAGTTTAAAGTTTAACTGTAACGTGCGGCTGTCAGGTGTAAATAAGCGGCTGAATTAGTAAAATATAAATTAACACGTTTAGCAGTTTTCTACCAGCACTCCTGTCTTGCACAATTTGCAGTAGCGGTGCTTTTTATATTTGTTCCCATTAAAACAACGTGTTGACTGAAGCAGTTTCACACGATCGTTTCATTTTGTGCAGAAGACGAGTCACGTGACGCGTTAAACACCTCCTTTTATGTGACCAGAGTCTGAAGCAGAAAGTCTGAGTTCACACAGAAAGCTGATCACCACCGTCCTGATTCTCATTATCCCAGATTGCGGCTTTNAATCTAAAGATGAATCTGTTCTGCAGGATTTTTGCTACAACCATGAAATAGTTTCTATAAACATAAAATATTCACTAAATTTTTTTACCGAATGCTATTTAACAAGATGCAGGACTGCCTGGGATAAGCTATCAATATCTGAGCAGCTTCAATGCCACCACTTTGATCATTTCCAGCTATAACATAACCTTAACGTCTGGGAATATTTAAAAACTGTAAAATGTAAATTAACTCCTACTTATTGTAAAATATATATATATTTTTAAAAAAAAGAGGCTGTCATGTTAATTCATTTATGTTAATATTCTCTCCTCAGTCCTATATTTGATGGTGATGCCCAGGAGACCTAACTGGCTGCTCAGAGCTGAGGCTTGTCAGTTCATTTACAGTCTGTCGAGTGACGTCGACGGAAGGCCTGTTCTTTAACGTCTATAAATAGTTCTGTGTTTACATGTTGGCCTGATGTTTTTGAGTGTTGCTGACATGAACACACATCCACGACAACCTTAAAACCACAGAGTCCATCCGTATTACAGATTCTAATTAAACCCCTCATGGCTGCGTATCTAAGCCAAATATTAACTATACCAACAGTGGTAAGAAAAGACATTTGCTTAAGCACTTACTTGCGGTGCTACTTGTTCCACTTTATTCGGTTTAAAACTCCACTGCATCCACTCACAGCTACTTGGCGGGTTTACACTTTATACGCGAGCAAAGAGGATCTGCTTTAATATAATATACACCGTGTTTAAATTACCATAACAGTGTAAAGTGCTTGAACTTGTCTTCACCTCGACCGGCTGCACCATTAAAATGCATTCATGTTTATGCATCAGGGAGAAGAACTCCATAATGTATAGAACACTTGGAAAAGAGGCGCTAAGAACAACGGCTACTTCTTATTCTGTGGTATTTTGGGAATTTGGAAGACTTCTCCGTCTAACGGGACATCTTTACATTCTGACACATCTTTGAAATGAAACTGAACAGAGAGACTATTCGGTCCATCACATCGCCTCATTCCTTCCTTAATCATTTGCTCTACTAAGCTACAGCCACATCTTCTCTCCATTTATATTTTCTCAGTTCACTCTATTAGCCAATTAGATTAAAGGCTAACATGCAACTCCCTCCTGGTTAGCACCTTTCTTATCAAGCGAACCTTAAACTCCCATTCTTCTCTCCGGCCCACACGGGAGGCAACTGCCAATTAGCAGGGTCTTTATAAATCCAGTTAGCTGCACCTGTAGCATGCAGAATCCATGTCTTACTCTGCTGTAAACTGCAACCACAGCCTTCCCCATTAAGACCAACACCAGGACTCGATCTCCACCGGTCAGCCACAACATTAAAACCACCTGCTGCAGGGTAGGTCCTTATCTGATTGGTTGAAGACCTCTGAAAGGTATTAGGTACCAAGATTTATCAGCAGATCCTTCAAATTCTAGACATTGCAAGGTGGAACCCCCACAGATCTCCGTCGGATTGAGATCTGGCGATTGTAGAGGCCAAATCAACACCTTGAACTCTTCGTTGTGTGCCTCAAACCATTCATATCCTGCCACATGAGGAAATCAGGGAATACTGCTGCCATGAAGAGGTGTAAGTAGTGTGTTTAGGTGTCAAAGCAACATCTACGTGAATGCAGGCCTCGAGGTTTCTTCCAGAGCATCGTCCTGCCCTTACCAGCTCGAGTTTTCCCCATCCTGCTGCCCTTTCTTCCAAGATAACTGGCAAACATACACTTATTCATCCACATGAAGTCTACATCTGACCCTCATGTGTCCTTTGTAGGAGGCTGAGGTGTTTTAACACCTTTCTGTCATTGCAGCATTAAGGAGCTGCCGTTTGTAGCACATGGACAAGCCTTCACCGACCAGTTAGTGAGCGCAAAACAATACACACCAAGAACATCTCGCAAGACCTGCTGCTCTGACCCAGTGAACACTGTTTGGTCCTAGTAAACATCTCTCAGATCCTTACACTGCCCATTTTGTCTGCCTTCAACAAACCAACTTCAAGAACAGGCTGTTCACTTCAGAAGGCAAACAAGCATCCACAGATTGGCAGGACATGTGAAGGAGACCGTGCAAATTTAGTACTAAGAAGGTACAAAGACAGTTTTGGAAGGTGTTAAGAAGTATCTGGAAAAATATGCACTGAAGCAAAATAATAATAATAATAATACACTTCATGACTAAATAAAAATCCATTATCTTAAAATTGGCTGTAGTTATTAGAGGGGAATTACATGGATGTTCACATAAAAAAAATAAAATGAATCTGTTTGCCGTAGCTGGGGAGTGCTGTTGTATAGTACTGAGTGATGTAGGTGAAAAATTTGCCACTGTAGATGTTTTTATTTCAGACGATTGGTAATATATTGGTGATACTTTTCAGTGACCTGTTTCGATATAGATTGTTTTGGAGATGCTCTGACCCAGTCAACACAGTTTGGTCCAGAGGGCTGTACTACAAAGCCAGATTAGCGGGTTAGTGAGGCATGTTGAGCTTTAAGTCAGAGCTTTCAGTGTCACGAAGGTGGCTCTCTTTTTACCTCCATGGGAACTGATGCTGTGGAGCTAGATCTCCATGGTAACTGATGCTGCGGAGCTAGATCTCCATGGTAACTGATGCTGCGGAGCTAGATCTCCATGGTAACTGATGCTGTGGAGCTAGGTCTCCATGGTAACTGATACTGTGGAGCTAACCTGGTTCAAGTTATGTTCAGAGTTTCCGATTTAAATCAGCTGGAAAGAGCGTCTTCTTTTAACCAAAATGTTTACAGATTCTCAGCTGAGGGAATGTGTTTTATCTGCTAAGATGCTGATTTGTGCATTACTAATTTGACTGAATGAAGCCGTGTAGTTACAGTATACACCGCTATATACTGCGTTGCCATGGAAACTCGATGTGTTTTTAATTGGTGATGCAGAAAACATAAATATGTTTTTATGTTTGGCTCTGATTTGCTGTCAAGTCTGTTTCCACTGCTGGTGCTGCTGCTGATAGAACACAGATGAGATAATGGATTATTCTACTGGTGTTTATTACAGAGAATATTCAACCAATAACATTAATTTTGCTTTGATGTGGCCAAAGATTAAAGTGATTTCCTGCATTATGGGACAGAGTCAGACCTGAATGAGCTTCAATACAAGATCAGGTTTAAATATATGAAGTTTAACTGTAACGTGCGGCTGTCAGGTGGGAACAAGCAGCTGAATCAGTAAAATATTATAAATTAACACGTTTAACAGTTTTCTACCAGCAGTCCTGTCTTGCACCATTTGCAGTAGAGGTGCTTTTTATATTTGTTCCCACTAAAACAATGTGTTGACGGAAGCAGTTTCACACGATTCACGTTTCATTTTGCGCAGAAGAAAAGTCACGTGACGCATTAAACGCCTCCTTTCATGTGACCAGAGTCTGAAGCAGAAAGTCTGAGTTCACACAGAAAGCTGATCACCACCGTCCTGATTCTCATTATCCCAGATTGCGGCTTTCATTTTTGTCGAGCCGGCGTACACAAAGAAAGCCCGACTTGCCTCGTAGTACAGACCTCTGGTGAAAGTCATTCACATCCTTGCGCTGCTCATTTTCCAGCTTTGAACAAAGCAACTCCAAGAACTGGTTGTTCACTTGCTACCCAGCGCGTCCCAAACCTTGACAGGTGCCACTGTAATGAGACAATCGGTGTTATTTGCCTGCCAGCGGCTGCAAAAATAACGCTTTGCTTCTCTAAACTGAAGCAGAACTGACTCTAATAATAATAATAATAACCATAACTTGGCGTACAGGTACAACAAAACTAGCACATCAGCTGTACTGTTACAAAACCGCAGAACACAACAGTGAAGAGGGATCTGTCTTTTAAGCTCCCAGAAGGAGAAAAGAACTCTGCTGACAAAAACACAGATCTCGGCTGGTCTCAGAAGCAATAAAATGCTTCTTAAGACGTATCCTTAGAAAAGTATCGTCTCGCAGTTTCAAATAAGCAGACGGGGAAAAAACTGAATGAGTCTACCGGCGTGTCTGACACTTCGGCAGACGCATCATCTTCAGGTGAAACTACCTCCGAGACCGAGATTAAAGCTCCGACGCTCGGCAGGTACATTTACAAATAAGTTGCTCACATCTCAACATGGGAGGAACAGAACATCTCCATCGCCTTCACTTTGACCCCAGAAGACGAGGAGTTAGCAGAGACACCTTATATGAAAAGACGAAGGAAAAAAAAAAAGAGCATACAGTATTATTCTTCCTAAGCTTGCAGGGAAATTGGTCTGTCTAAAATGCATTACTGTGTCATCTCCCTGAAAGCAGCGTGATGAATATCTCTCCAATATGTGAGGGAAAAGAGAATTTCTATTAGCAAGCGGCTCAGATAGCATGAAGAAAAAAAAATCATCCAGCTGGCTGAGGAGACTCTGTGTCTTCTCTCTCCTCTGAGGTGTACTGTTCAATCAGCCTCCATTAGTAAATTAGATGTTATCTTCTCCGACTGGATCAATAAATTATCACATAACAAGATGTTGGACCTTGATTTGCATTTCTGGTCCTGACAGCATGTAACAAACTAATTATTTCTGAAGGACCCCTCGCTCTGTGTGTGACAATTTAGGAAATGGAGTAGAGACGTTTTCTATGACTCGCGAATGCCCACAGAGCTAATATACAGAAATCAAAATCAATGACACAGTCACAGTAAAAAAAAAAACCGAGCCGGAGCCGAGAGGCGCCCGACGTCTTCATTAGAACACATCATCCGAGATTTTTTATCTCTCCCCGGTTCCCTCCGCCGGGTTTTATTGGCTTAATAAAAAATCGGATATAAAAGAGCATTTTGTGTTTTTATTTCCTTTCATATTTTTATTATGTCGACCTATTAATTTCATAGACGTGTTTTTATTTTCTAATACGCTTCGGTGGACGTCTCGCATGATTTAACGCCCGTTCCGTGTTTCCAGTCGTACTTTTTTGCCGTATGTTCGGGGTCTTTTCGAGGTCGCCGGAGTGTCCCTGTTGATGCAAAGTTGAATACAGAAAATGACAGTTGTTGAGATGTCGTTCAGGGGGTGAGGTAATGGCCTGAATCAGGAGCAAATTTGTGGAGAGCTGCAAAAAATTGGAGAAAAAAAAACAACAAAAAAACAAAAGTAAAGACCGGGAGAGAGACGGAGAGATACCATGGCAACAGTTACGTGTTGTTCCTGGAGAATAATTGCGAGCCCAGTGGGTCAATCAGCAAAGAAAATGTGTCACCTCCACATGTGTGGCTCCATTAAAGGCAAACTGTTGTTACAGCGTGTCACAGGACGCTGCAAGTTTTTTTTTTTACCAAAGACCTTGAGACAGATAATTCCTCCCAGTTTACTGACTCAGTCTGGTTGTCAAAGTTATAATATTGTTGTGTAGTTATGCAGCTGCAAGAACCGCAGGTTTCAAGGATGTTCTGATGGCAGAGAGATGACTGTCAGAGATGCACCGCGACTGCATTTGGAGGAAAAATAACTTTAAGGAGGACAAATAAGCATCCACAGAGCTACGGGATTCAAGAAGATGATCTGGCAAAATTGGTTCTAAAAAGGTAAAATGACAGTTTTGCAAGATATTAAGAAAAATGTTTATTAAAGTTGTATTTTTATTTATAGAAATGACAGATAACTACTTAAAAATAGATGATCTTGTAGCAGGTTGTAGTGATTAAAGGGGATTCATGCATATCTAAGAGCTGCAGTATAATGCTTTTTATTATAAAAAATACACTTCAAGTGTTTCGATTCAGTCGATATTGAGAATTATCAACACTTTCCCAATGGCCTTTTTCAATGTAGACCATTACAATGAAGGTGTATGTAGACTGTGAGCACCTTAGTTTGAATTTAACCACTTTTAACTTATCACGACAACAAAGAACACACAAATACAGCAATCTACAGAAATAAATGAGGATAACGGAAGGATCCAACCTTGATCTAACCTACGAAAATAAACCTAAAGGTAAACATCAATACGAGGAAAGAAGCAAAGGTAAAGGAACCTCTTGATCTTAGTTCATAAAACACATTGTAAACGGGTTTTTGTACAAGTTTGGTACACAGAAGGCGACCAAACGCTGCCCTGAGGTGAAACCTCTGCAGCCCTTGGCCAGGAATACGTTTCTAAAAATGGAGCTACACAAGGTCATGTCTGTCTGGGAGAGTCCAGACCGGATAGCCAAGGGCAACCGTGAGTTCCTGCTACTGCCTCCAACAGGGGGCGTCTGCAGGCATGCGCCGAGGCAACAGGTTGGATTTGTGCTCCTTGGAGGACCTGGACCGAAGCCATCAGGAGAGCAGCGCTGTGCAAACGGACAAGGCCGCCTCCTGACCCACAGGAAATGGAATAAGCCAACAACCGAGCAGGTGAGAGACCCCGCAGCCCCATTCTCTCCTTCCAAACTGTTTCTGCTGTTGTCACATGTCGATGGCGCAACAGACCTGTTAAATTATTGACTGTCTGAGTGTGACTCATAGCACGCTCCATTATCAAGGGGGCATGATGGACTGGTTATGAGCCTGGCGGGGAGCGCCACTGGAGTTTGTTCATGCAACTAAAACTGACATTTTCATTTTGTGCCTTCGTGGCGGTTTGCTTAAAAGCTGAATTATCAAACGTCCTATTGTAGAAATTTCCTTTTTGATTTTGGTGACGTAGGTCCGTGTCGCTGTCGCTTCATCACCAAATTGTGCTGCTGCCGGAGGGAGCTGTGCGACATCCGATCGATCAAGCAGCCTAATAAACTGGTGCTACAAGTTTAAAAAAATGAGAAGATGTGAGGTTGTTGAGGTAGAACGACGTGAGCTAACCCTCATAGCTCAAGGCTACGTTAGCCACCATTAGCATAACCAAGCCAGAATCTCACATCTAACTCGTGGACAATGTCGTAGCTGTGTGTTTACAAGGAAGATGAAAAGGTGTGACAAAAAAATCTCTTTGCTTTTTTCCCCTCAGTGCTAAACCAGGTTTAATGCAACTAAAACATCTATCAAAATGAACCACTTATGGTGATGCACAAACTTAAGTAAATGCTAAATATTTCCTGGTACGAACTTCTTAAATGTGAGCATCATCCTGCTTTTCTCAGTCTTACACATCGACTGTATAAAAGATGGACGTAGCAACCGGCCCTGAAAAATGAAGCCAACCCGGAAATGTCACAAACCTACGTCCACTAGCTGCTGGCTCCAAAAAGCCCTGCTTCTCATAGACTGGAATTGGAAAAGAAGTGATCACAGATTGTTTTCTTATTAGTTTTCATGGTCAAATCCAGAGATCAGGGGGCCAATCTGAAAATAAATCAATACTGAATTTTTAAAAAATCATCAACATTTTGCGGGGCAAGGGGCGTGGCTGGCTTGATTGACAGTCGGCA
>NW_007578025.1:446334-457288 GCF_000690725.1 Stegastes partitus
GAATATATTTGGAGTTTGGTTGCACAAAAGTAGAGATTTTTATGTGCATCCCAGAAAATAAGTGCTGGATGTTCTCCACAAGTTTATAGACAAAACAATTCATGGAGTAATCATGCAAATAATCAGCAGATTACCTGAAAAATGATGGTAATCGTCAGTTGCAACCCTAATAAATACCTACATGCTATGAGATAATTGTAAAACTTGTTTAAAATCTCATCTTGCTTGAGGTAATATGTCTACACAAGGTATGTTTACTATATAACGACAAACGTGGATAAACGACAGAATGAAAACTACAGAAGCTAAATAACAGTTTGATAGCTTGTTGTTGGGAAGCTTCAAATCTCTCAGGATACATATGAACCTAACAGGAAATATGTTATATTCCACCTGCAAATCTCACCATGGCTCTGTGTGGATTTACATAGTTCAATGGCAATAATAACAAACGCCCTTGGATGCAGTTAATGCACAGGCAGGTCAGGGGCTGGATCTGCATCTATAGGACACAATCCTGTTTGTAGATAACAGCGAGCGTCTTCTCCGACTGGAGAGAGAGTGACCATTTACGGAGAAGTACAGGCAGAGCAACAACAGGCAGCGTGTTGAAAAGATTGTGGGGGGACAGAAGGCTTCAAAGATATGTGGGAGTGGGTTTTTTGTTTGATTGCCAGAGGGTGGGGAGTGTGTGAAGTGCAATATTAGAGGAGTAGAAAAGAAAACCAGTAAGCTAAAGGTATAAAGTGCCTGTCCTTATAAAGTCAGAGAGTAGGAGAAGGACACAGGCAGCAGCAGCAGAGAGAGAGGAAAAAAAAAAAGACTGAGCAGAGGAAGGGATTGAAAAATGGAACAGAGAGGTATGAAGGAGGGGGGAGTAAAGAATGTGGGATTGGCTGGTCGGGTAAAGGGAGCTTTGGTCCCTATAAAGTCACATTACTGCAGCCTCATAACGCAGGGAAGCTGCTGCCTCCACAGATATGAGCAGTGGCTTCGGCGGATGAATAATTCAACTGGCAAGAAGGACACAGGGTTCCACGGATACAGTGGCACACGGATGGGCCCTCGCTAAAGGCCCTGAGAGACATAATGCAGCAGGAGAGGGAGCACCAGTTAATCCACATCGCCTTAAGATCTGACCTTACACACCCATGAAAACAGAACATGCAGAAGCTGCTGCACGGTTGGAGTAAAACATTTACCTTACACCTTTTTTTTTTTTGCCACTCACAATCTGGTATCTAGGCCTCATTAGGTAGTTGGAAATGTGCATCATGTTTTACAAGAGGTTTGTTAGCATGGAAATTCATGCAAAACCCCACTGTGGGACGTCAGGTTTTATTAATCCGGCCAGGGGAGGGTTAACGCGAGAGTTTCCTCGGCACGCATTAGATAGCGGTTGTGCTAATGGGAGGCAGGCTGCAAGGAACCTGGCCAACAGGGATTAGATAGAGAAGTGATCACAGGGAGGACTTCATCAGAAATGCTGAGGCACCAGGCAGCTCATTACTACTGTAGCAGCACAGCTCCAGCCCAGTGGTCCTGCTCTGCTCTCTGCAGCACACAGGAGCAGGCTGAGGCACAGTATCAATGCAAACAAGCACACAGCGGAGGACCCCCGTACAATTAAACCTGCACACACGCAAACATGTGAGCATCTGTTGCGAGCAGCTCTTGTCCTATTCATTATAAAAACCAAACATCCCACCTCCGTGTAAGCGAGCGAACTCCCGGAGCACGAAAATCTCACGCGCTCCGATGCAAACAGGCACTTCTGACTGCCTGTACGGTACGTCATCGCTCCGCACACTTCAAACACAATTCATATTTCCTGCTGAGAGCCGTGACGGTTACACAGTGAATCCCAACAAAAGAAATTACGACGTCTTCACACACACACACACACATAAAAAACAACAACATCAAGAGGCATTTTCAAAGAAGCAGAAGATCCTCTGAGGACAACCAACATAAAAACACTGTTTTCGTATGATCTCAAAACTCATCTCGGCAACTATGGCGTCTTGTTAGAGGGCCGTACCGGTGTTATCAAGTTTTCGGCCCCGCTCTGGTGGCCTGTGATGACTTCTCATCTACCTCTCGCAGCTCCGGTTCCATCCATTGCCTCAGCAGAAACACTGAATTGAACAGGAGTTGCATCATAAATCAGCCTCCCCTACTGTACCTCCTACGTATTTACACCATTCGGAGGGCGCAATGTTTCATCTGCCGGGGAAATCTTTTTCCTTAAAGCAAAAAACAAGCGAACGCTTTTACATTTCCTCGTCAAGGTGGTGATGTTTTAGGGATGCTATTAAACTAGGAGAGCTACACTGTGGCTTTCAGGGGAGCTTTACTTGTTTTTCTCCACATTTTCATGGTTTAAAACGACAAAAACAACATTTAGGAAGCACTGATTTAGCTTTCATTCATCCTAATTCCAGGTAGTAAGCTCATGAACAATAAGTAATCCTGCTTATAGCACCACACTTAGCATCAAGAAAGTTTTGTGGGGGGGGGGTTTGGTCTTTTGAGTTAAAGTGAGTGAGATGATCTTGGTCAACTGAAGTCATACCTGCTCTTCAACCAACCAGTTGGTTATTGTGGAAGAAAACTCTACAGGTGTATTAAATGTTGTAGTGGAAGGACATTCTAGCCTTATTAGCTTAAATAAATTCTACATCAACATATAGAAAAGCTTTACTTGAAGGACATTAACTTATTGAACTTTGGTTATTTTACACTGAAATGTTAAAGGACAGCCTCACAGCAGAGCAGCTGACCATGTTCATAGATGATCTGACATGTTGGTTGTTGAGATGTGACACAAACTGCTCTTTGCAAAGTTTGATTTTTTTGGCCTTCATATTCAGCCACACTGATGATTTCTTACCTACTTTGGAGCCAAGTAAACATTAAATATGTATGACCTTGCAAACTTCAAACTTCTCAAAGCACAGGTGTATTCACAGGTAGTTTATTCCTCCTGCTGGCAACTATAACTAACTAATCCTGGAAGGCTGTTAATGCAGCACTACTTATGAGAGTAACACCAGCGATCGTCCCACCAGTAGGAGTTTAGTTGCTTGAGTGCATTTTGATCCACCTGGTCACTATAAGGGCCGCAAGGTGGAGCGGTGGTTTGCATCATTGCCTCGCAGCTAGAAGGTCTAGGGGGCACCGGGATCTTCCTGTGTGGAGTCTCCATGTTCCTCCCACACAGTCCAAAAACATGTTGAGGTTAATTGGTGATTCTAAATTGTCCGTGGGTGTGAATGTGAGTGTGCTTGGTTGTCTGTCTCTAAGTGTAGCCCTGTGATAGACTGGTTACCTGTCCAGGTGAACCTGCCTTCACCCTGAGTCAGCTGGGATAGACTCCAGCCCCCCATGACCCTAGTGAGGATTGAGGTGTAGAGATGATGGATGGATGGATGGTCACTCCAAACTTCAAGCAAAGTTTATAATATTGTGCCGCCATGCTTCACTGATGAAGGTAAGAACTCTATACATGCCATCATCTTTATTAAAGTGAGTTAATGATGAATGAAAAGCCACGTTTGTGCTGTGTATAACTGTGTATGTGACGAATAAAGCTGATCTATGTTTTTACATAACCGTCAAGCAAATTTGAAGCAAACTTTTGCGAAATCGGCTTGTTTCATTCAACTATTTTGGACTAAATAAATTCTCAGTGTCATCAGAAGGGGGCGCTAGAAGCTACATGACTGTAATTAACTAAATAGAAGAAGCTGGAAACAAAATCAGTTGTTTGCTAACTACGAAAAAACCCAGAAAAAGAAGGAACAAACCAAACTTTGTCAGAAAAACAGACAAAAATCTGTCATTTCAGGTAAGTATATCAGAACTTATTCCAAAAAAAAGGTGTTTTCATCTCCTATGAAGTTCATTCATTAATTTTATTTTCCAGAAAAAGGCAGAAACCACCTCAAACGAGTGAATGTTTTCTGTTGAATTTGATCATTTCCATCAACAGTGTCGTCTGTAACACCAGAAAAACGCAACTATGCATGATTAATAACTTCATTTTACACATGATCAAGAAGAGGAAAAACAGAAATGCATGGCAGGATGGGTACTTTACTGTCAACATGTGATCTATATAGAGCCTCCAGTATTTTACAAATCATGTTTTCAGGGCAGCTCATGTTTTATTAAGCTCCCCCGGTTCCCCTGTAGTTCACACGCAGCTTTCAAAAAGGCACATTGCTCAGTAAACCAGCCATCAGCCGCTCGCATTCCCAAGATATCAACCCACATTATCGCTGTCTGAACACAAACTTGCCCAACTCGTAAATCTCGTACATAATTTTCTCCTTCCAAAGTTTTGCCTAACAAAGACAGAACCAGCGGCTCTGATCTGCATCCGTTGGCAAAGTGATAATTTGTTTGCTTCCTTTGACCCGAGACACGACGAAGACAACAGGATCTGTTGAAAAGCCCCCACAGCCAGAAAACACAGTTTTTTTGTCTGCTGGAGACGACAACAGGTCCATCATGGCAATCTTGTGCTCGAAAGAAAGAAATGATTGCCAAAGAGGAGCGATAGCGAGGTCGTGTGCTGTGAGGAAGGGTTCACAGGAGACCGTTTAGCACTGATGTGGCAGAGGAGGGTTGGCAACGACGCCTCGCAGCAGCAGACAAGAGAGATCTGCTTCTGTTGTCGTGTTGACAGACTTTCATATCCAGCCATACTTCTCCATTAGGGTGGCCAATAAGAACAAATGTGTTAGCATTCATCACATCCACAAATACACAGCGCACCAAACAGACAGCAGTCATTAGACATCGGGTTTGTCACAACAGATTGTGGACATAAAATGATCAGTCTGCGACACGCTAAATCCAGACTGAGGAGTCGGCCGCGATTCATGTGAAAAATAAAGACAGATGGTTCAAAACCGGCGAGAGGAAAAAAAAATGTTAAGTTTGTACAAACAGCAGAAGAAGAAGAAGAAAAAAAAATCTCTCTCATCCGTTTGTTGGAAGAAAAAGTCAGAAATTCGAGAATATTCGGCGGCAGACGTCGTTCCAAATGTACAGACTGGGAGGGAGGAAGGGATTGTGCTCGACGGTTAGATGTTCGGCGTTAAACTGAGAATCTAATGAGTGTTTGCTGAAAGAATGTTAAAAAGTCAAGTTAGGTCAGTTTACTTGTGTAAAACATTTGAATGCAACACAGCGTTGTACTGCATCACACAGACGAAACCCTAAAACGAATTAAACCAAATTAAATCAACCATTACAACCACTAAGTCAGTACATGATGAACTATAGGGTCAGTCAGTGTTTGTACACATGCATTAAAATGATCTGAACTGGAAAAGCAAATGAGAAAACATGTTGTTAGATTTGGTTGTGACGTTGGTTAGCTGATCTAAATGTTGAGTGTACGTGATTGGAGCTGCCACTGACAAACACCAATCTGCCTTTAATGTTAGTCTAGATCCAGAAATTACTAAAAGATGCTGGTAAAAATGACCGAATGAAGCAACATGAGACATCCATCCATCCATCCATCATCTCTACACCTTAATCCTCACTATGGGGGGCTGGAGTCTATCCCAGCTGACTCAGGGTGAAGGCAGGTTCACCTGGACAGGTAACCAGTCTATCACAGGGCTACACTTAGAGACAGACAACCAAGCACACTCACATTCACACCTACGGACAATTTAGAATCACCAATTAACCTCAACATGTTTCTGGACTGTGGGAGGAAGCCGGAGAACCCGGAGAGAACCCACGCTGCACGGGGAGAACATGGAGACTCCACACAGAAAGATCCCCCACCGGGACGCGAACCGGCGACCTTCTAGCTGCGAGGCAACAGTGCTACCAACTGAGCCACCCTGCAGCCCCAACATGAGACATATGACAGATAAACTAGGGTTGGTCATTTAAAAATAATTTTTTAAAAAAACAAGGCAGCACATCTCAAACATTCCTCAGAAGTTAGGACAAAATATTCACTTTTCACTGCACAGACATTCGAGTTTTCACACTCTGATGATGTGAGCCAGATAATCAGCCGAGACATGAATCACTGGCTGAGGTGGGACATATGAGCCCTTTTGCTTATATATAGTTTTGGAAAATACATGCAGCATGACAGCACAGCACTCCCACAAGGAGAGTTGGTTTCTTTAAGTTGGTCTCTACATTTCTGGACAAAGAGGAACTAAACTGAAGGAATGATCAGATCTGAAGCACTTGACAACACCACAGTACAATGATTATGAAAATAAATATAAATGTTGTCCTTTTACTTTCATCGTTATTTAAGCTGCAATCAACTGATGCTGCGTTGTCTGGTCAGGTCTCTGTAATGTTCCACTAATAACACATTTTGTCTTTTTTAATCTCCTGTTTGAGGTCAATTTAGTTTTGCTTATCTATTAATATTTATCAGATTATACGTCAATAAGTCGTCTCAGGGTACTTCACACAGTAAGACCTTAGAATATTTTATTACAAAGAGAAATCAAAGATCGCCTTTGAGCAGCACTTGGTAGAAAAAACTGCCTTTTAACATGAAGAAATGTCCGGCAGAACCAGGTTCAGGGAAGGCAGACATCTGACTCAACTGGTTAGGGTGAGGGGAGAGCAGAGAGCAGTGTTAGTTTGAACCCTGGGGTCTTCAGGTAGACCCGATCAGGCTGCCCATTTTATAAGTTTGTTCCCCAGAATGACGACTAACTGATTTAGCGCGCTAGCTAAGCTAATGGAACCACCATTAGCTCCATGAGTTGGTTGAAAATGCTGCCTTTGGCCGACTTTTTACTGTTTCCAGATTATTTATTTTTAAAAAAGGGTTCTAAATACAGATTTGGTAGCGGCATAATTACTTGTTGGTATTTTTTGAGAACACAACGTTATCCAGGGTAATTCTGACAAGGGCTCCTGGAGTGACCTCGTTTGGATGTTGTGATGCAGTTCAATAGTAGAAATATCATCGGGCATCATATGTATGGGACACACTGGACAGCAGGAACCTCCTCCACCCTCTAATATGTTCAGTAAAGCGTTATAATTTATTTGCAGTGGATCCACTTAAACATGAGAACAAAACTCCACATTTGGATGGTTGAGTCGTGGCGTTAGCAAGACTTTCACCAAAGAGACTTGAGTTTGACCATTAACATAGTAACATTACTCCATCTCAAGTCATCAGGGACCTTCTGCTCGACCATTTCACATTGCTCAATTAAACTATGGAAAATGGTATTTGTGAAATTTTAGACTGATGTACTTTCTGAGATTTTTTTTTTTGAAGAGAAATAGCTCGTCGACACATTTTTTTTTTCACACGTTGATATTTGAGGCTGTTTGAACCAAAATATCTCAGGAACTAGTAAAGACTGAAGCCTGAGATCTTCACTGTTATTTCTCATCATGTCATTGATTCAGAATCTGTAATATTAGACAAGGAGATCCAACAATCTCTGATTATGGCTGAGCTGAAATATGGGGGGGAAAAAATTAAGCTGTCATGAAAAGTGCTATCTTTGAAGACACGTTGACAAAAAAAAATGATAATGCAGAAGTCAGTCAGTGATATTTTCTGAACCAGACATAGCTGAATATTACAATAATGCAAAATGTGCTCTGGAATGACCCATTTAAGTTTGGTTTTGTTTACTCTGTGTTTTCATTCTATACTTGCTTAAGTTTAGGCACCAAAAATAACTGGCTGTGTTTAGAAAAGGGTCACAGTTTGGTTTAAAATACATTCTTGTCGCTACATTTACCGGATTTTACTCTATTTTGCTGGCGACGAGTCCACTGCCAATTTTAAATGCATTTATTTGCGCAGCTGCGAGACGCCTGCTGTGTTGTCAGGGTTACTCTCTGCTGGTCCACGATCAGAACGGATAACAACATGCCTACGGAGCCCACTAGAAGGTGGAGGAGGTCCCATATGTGTGGGAATGATCTGTGATGACATCAGTGGTTAACTTCAAAAAGACATGAAGCGCTAACAATTCCCCTTACTTAGCATCCAGAACAGGTTTCCACACAACTGTTGCACGAGCTCTTTATATGCTGGGCCACAGCCTTACGCTCACAGTTTTAGCATGTGGAAGAATCCAAAGCTCGACAGACCTGCCATGCCTCGTTACGGCTCCTAAATTATGACTGGACGAAATACCGGGAGAGAGGGAAGGATTTAGCGAGCCGTCAGCTGTTTAGGTTTGATGGAGCAGAACGTCCAGCGTGCTGATTTTTCACACATAAACTGACAGGCTGTGTGGTTTTAAATGGCCGGTTTGATGTGCACACCAGGACAAAAAAACTGGCATCTTTGTTGTGCAACGGCCCGGCGCTGCTGCTGTGCGTGATTTAATCAATGTAACCACAGCGGATGGCATGCGTAACTACACTTTGACAATGTGTGTCACTCACATTAGAGACTGCGGATGGAAGACATACCTGTCAACTTAAGACGACGGCGAGAAGCTGATCAGCAGAACACGCCGGCGGATGAGAGACGCTGATAAGAATAGACAAGAATCTTTACTCTGCCGTGCTGGTATTATTGCCATAATTGCTCTAAAATTGTATTTTTGCAGTGCATTTATATGTGTCTACCGGCTGATGAATGTATATTGAAATGGAAACTGACAAGCTAAATATACATAGAAAGGGTTTGTGTTATTCTGGAGGGTTTTGTGTGAGTATGTTTCCTCCAATTAAAGTGCTAGGAGGGGGAAAAAAGAAATGGCACACAGCCTAGAAGCAGCACACATGTTGACCCGTCGACCCGGAGGGAGACGCACACGGCACAGCGAATGCAGTGAACGCTTCCTTCCCAAAACTGCCAATGATGCGCCCCCCTGTTGCGCCGCTTCTCGACTTGAGCACACAGTGAGTCACCAAAATGCCAGAACAGCCGCGAGCACGGAGAAAACTCGCTGCTCCGGAAAAAAAAACACCATTTCAGCAGCGCAAAGCCGAGCCTCCAGCGATATATCGGACTAAAATAGAACCCTCAGCCACAGACAGGCGCCAATGAAAGACTAAATTAAACGAACAGAAAACTTCAATAAGTCGCTGATGATGAGCGCCGCTTCTCGAGATGCGCTCGCTAAAGCCTCCCTGCTAGTCGTCGCAGGCATTAACATCAATTTCATCTTCGGCTGAGACGCTTCTTGAATCACCCCTTTAAAATTTAAGAAGATTGGTTAAACGCATCTCAGGTCTGTTGGAGCCGCCTTTCCTCAGGTAGCACCTTAATTCGCAGCAGCCCAAACACACACACTTACGAGGAACCAATTTTGTTTCTCGACTAATTAACTCTCGGTAAATTATTTTGACTGTGGGGCTGTGATCATCTTTAAACTGTATTGCGAAATAATTTAATAACAAGATAAATGTGAGGGTAATTACACTTGCAGATTCTGCCGCTGATATAAAGCGGGAATGAGGAGGACGCATCACACTGTGATACTGAGAATGAGTTCGGGGAGGTGAATATTGCATTTACACGTCTCACTTCCACCTCTAAAACCAAGTCACATATTTTTTGTTTTCTTGTTTATTGCAATTGTTTGTTGGATTCTGCACCCCGCGCTGTAAATCCAAAGGGATGTCCTTGTAGCGTGACTGTGTTAAATTAAAAAACCTGAGCGATACACCCGGAGAGGTGGGCCGCCGTCAGCGTCTTCTGCTTGACATGCAGGAAAGCACGAGGACGGGAAAGAAACTGGGGAAATTTAGCCGAAGCAATACTCAATCACAAATTCAGTGAATCATTAATATATCATATTGCAGTCAAGATTGCTTTCCGTTTCGATTCATTTTTATTTAGACACCTCGTATCGTGTGAAAGCAATCACAGAAATAACCAAAAGCAGAAACTGTCACATTGGTAACGACAAAAGTGACGGAGGTCCGCTTTTCACTTAAAATTGCTTCACATTTCATCACCTCTTTCTTTGGTTTTATGCAGCTTTATTTTATAAAAAAATAAAATAAAGTCGATACAGCGGCTCCTAAACTGTTCCCATTTTTAGAGGACTGGTACAAGTAAACACAGTGATCGCGAGTAATTTCAAACGGTTGTAAATAGTGATATTAAATGCAACCCGGGAGTCTCGAGGGTTGGGCATCAATAACTGGTTACAACTGAGTTCCAAAAATCCAATTCCAAAGGAGTCATTTTAATTTAAAGTTTAATTTTCAATCCGCGTCTCGTTCTCTCACGCTGGTTTCAAATAAATGTCGCACTGCAAACGCCTACCATGTTTGCCTGCTCTCCGTCTGTACGTTAGTCATACGAGTCGAACATCTGCGTGTCGTCTCGTCTCCCGTTGCTTTTGTTTTAGTCTGACTCACCGGATGTACACTTTGCTTCCTCCTTCCCTTCTGCTATCTCTGTGTTACCGTTTTCTAAATCCCCGTTACTGGTAGAAACTACAACCGTCTCACACACTGAAAATTTCGCTAAATATTCGGCTATTTGGATCGTATGGCAGGTCAGGCCTGCATGAGCTCCTCCCTGCATGTTGCACCAAAACAATTCCCCCATCACCACTCTGCAGGGACACCGTTGCTGCATCCTGGGCTGAGCACTGCCCATGATGGTGTCACTGCTGTAAAGAAATATAAGTGTTTGCTTTTCCCATTTCGTAGGTCCGTTGCTGAGTTGCTCAATAAGCAAGTGAACGCCACAAATTGGGAGATCATCCCTAATTGATGAAATGCTGCCATCAAATGCTTTTAGCCTTCTATCATTATGCCGTACTCTTTAGCAGGACTGGACTCTGCTATTGTGACGGTAAAGCAGCTAAAGGAAACCCCCCAAATATTCCAGAAACTGAACAACACGATACAGACGCTACAGTTACAGCAGCTTTTTCTAACTCTGTGTTCCTGCTTGTTCCATTTGTCTGTGGTAAATGAAAATGTTGTAAGACGCCGTAGTGACATGACA
>NW_007578025.1:459005-462488 GCF_000690725.1 Stegastes partitus
ACCCAGTGCTGAAAGTCTAGAAGAACATCATTCTGAATCATTGGTTTTGCACGCTGTTGGCTTTTGTTCAGCATCTTGCACCTGATTCAAGCAAACACCTGTAACGTGAGGCCCCCACTGAAAGACCCCACACACTCCCATCACCTCGACCGCCCACGCTGAGCTTCTCCGCTGGCATCGTACACGGCTCTGTGTTTTCCGACACATCACCTGCCTGTTAAATGTTGGCCGGAACACAATAAATGCAGACTCGCGTTGCACACTGAGGGAGTGATACGCAGGAAAAGTGACAGAAGGGACAATGTCACTGTTTGCAGCTGTTCAAACGTGTCACCTACTCTCTTGTTGGGTGCTTCCCATATAATTACACAGCTGTCACACTGTAATCACACTAATCTCTGGTGAATCACAAGGAAATAGCATGGGCCACTCGCTCATTAAGAGGCATGCCTCCTCTCCTCTCTGCTGTGTGTTTGTTTTATAAACCTGGAGAGATAATCTCCTTGTCTGTGATGGGATGAAAAAAAAAAAAAAGTTTTAAAAAATCACTGCCATTTGAAAGAAGAAGCAAATCTGAGACAGCTTGTACGAGATCACATGCATGGCAGAGCTAATGTTGGCGTAAGGATCAACGGTCCTGTGCGAGATGTCTGCCGGGGATTTGTTAATCTTGTGAATTAACCTGTAGTCGGGTCGAGTTAGTGCGCCGTCCACTTTCTGACGGCTCAGAGACTCCGCACGGGCTGAGCGTGGAAGAAGAGAGCTGTCAAGTCGTATCGATTAAATGCGAGCTGATGTGACAAGTTCAAAGGCGGGGCATTAAAATGAAAGTTCGCCGTCATATGCTTCAGTATAAAATGACAACTCACCAACAGCGTGATGGCTGCGTGTCCGCCAAGCCGAGAACAAACTACATTTTAAATATCTGTAGCTGCAGCGTTGTGCCTCACAGGTGTTTGCAGGAACTTTGCCTGACTGGACATCTTCCTTTGACTCCATGTGTGGACAAAATGTGCTTAATAAACACATGTTTGGGTGGATCCTTGCATTGCTTGTAGCCACATTTTGACATGTACAGTGGTTTAATCACACACAATGAGCAAAAACACCCATGTGGACCAAGGACCAAGTGTTATTTATGCAAAGATTTGAAATTAAAAGCAGTCAAGTCCACTTTAAAATTGACGTTTTTTTGTTTTTTTTCCAGCGCTAATGCTCTTCATTTACCTAATAAGTAACATCCAGTGACTGCTTTGTCACAAGCAGCCCAGAAAACAATAGAAATGATCAGTCTGACCGTGTTAACAGCGACTGTCCGATAACGCCCTCGGGCCTTTATTATAAAACGCCCCGTTAGGAGAACAAACTGCTATTTCCAGTCCTTCATTAAGTTTGCCAATGCAAAATGTCATTGCTCGGGCTCATTCTTATTATCCGACACGATTTTTCGGCACATAACTTTCCCTGCAGCTTTGAGAGAACCCGTACAAATTATATATCAACACTAGTGGTGATTTATCATATGGTTTTTATGAAAATTGTTTAAAAAAAATCCCCATTTAAATGAACGGCAAGTGGGCTGGACGACTGCCAAGACCCGGCCGACTTTAGAACCCTGTAGCTCCGGCATATTTTACAGTAGAAACTACATTCGGCATTTAAATAGGTCACAAGACTTTGAATGTTCTTGGTCTAAATCTGATCTCTTTTTTACGCAGTTTAGGTTTTATCAATATTTCGAAAATCTAGAATTTTAATAACCGTTACGGTCGTTTTAACTTCTAATAAATGTTTTTTTTATGTATTAATCTGTGTTGATGTGTTGGATCTAAAGTTTAACTACCTCGTCTGACTCCCTGGATGCCGTGTGCGGGTATCAGCCTGCCTTGTCGACTCATTTTAGGCAGCTTACCTCCAGGCTAGCAACCCAAAATACTGAAAATTTAAAGCCTTCCTGAGGATCTGGATCGTGCTAGTTTGGTGAATTGTCCATTTTAATGATGCTTCTTGTGAAAGAATCTCTGCAATGCCGTTGACATGTGCACTATTGTTGGACAACTTATGTGCTTTTTTTTCTTTAGCTTTTCTACTAATAGTTCTTAAATGTTTGCACTATCTCCTTTGCTGCTGTAGCAATGCACATTTCCCTACTTCGGGATTAATAAAAGCTTATCGTATCGTCTCTCTGCATGCAAATGTTCCACCCGTTTTTGAGGCAAATACAAACACAAGCCGGAGCGTTTCATCCCCCCTATAGCAGGATGATAGCGAGGTGCAGCCCGACCATTATGTTCTTCAGAAAAGTCTGGCAAAGCGAAACTAATGTTTTACTGTTTGCATCTGCGAGTACACAAGGGTCTGTGAGGGGTCCAAACTGACCACTTTGCAGCCCAAATGTAGAGTTTGCACGGACAGATGACACTGCTACAGGAGCTTTAATGCGGATAAGGGCGATAAACGCCAATGTACTGTGAATGTACACAACAGAGTCCTCCACACAGGACTAGAAAGAAGTCTAACAGCATCGACTGTGATGTCTGCAGATGTCCGTGAAGTTATGCAGGATAAGTTGCAAATGAAATGCCCTTCATGGCATCAATAAAGGCGTCTGAATCATTACGGAGTACAGTGTAACCCACACAGAGCCGGCCTGTCTGAGGATCCAGGTCACAGCCAAAAACCAGAAACATCCAGAGCTGGTCTGGCTGAAACTGGCCACAAAAGATTATTTGGGGAAAAGCTTGGACAACTGGAATTATTTAGGCAGTTTTGGCTTTATTTGATAGAGCTCCAGATAGACAGTGAATGTGGGGAGAGCGAGCGGGGCACGACAACAAAGGAGCAGAAGGTTGCAGAAATGCGATATGCAGCCAAACTGTTAGGCTACTGGAGCGCCCCTAAATACTTTCATGGATCTTTTTTTTTTTTTTGGACTTTATCAAATCTCCAGAGGGGAAGATTATTTTTGGTTGGACCAAAGACTTTTATTTAGAGGAAAAAGGGAAACTGTCTGAAGGAATATTTGTGTTGCAAGGTGATTAGGAAAGAGGACACAAAAGGCTGACACGCTGGAGAAAGGAACTAAAATAACACTAATAAAACTGAAAACACGGTGCTGAAGGTTGGCAGGACGACAAACAAAAAGCAGCCGGAGAAACGGGGATGAAGTGAAGCAAAGTGTACATCTGAGGAGATCAAACTCAAGAACGTTAAATACAAGAAAGAACAGAACAGACAACTAAAAGAGGAAAAGAAAAGAGAGTATGCACACAGAGAGGAAGACGAGACAAAGGTGGAACAGGTATGGATTGGCCAGACATCAAACAGGTGAGACTTGTGTGTGAGTTTATATTCTGGAGCTGCTTTTCTGTGCATCTAAAAGTTCTGCAAACTCACTACAAACTTATTCTCTACCACAGAAAACATGGCTTCTCATGTGAAGCCCAGGTTTTTCTTCCGTCTACATCACCATGTCTCACATTT
>NW_007578025.1:463606-465782 GCF_000690725.1 Stegastes partitus
AGGTTGGCAGTTTGATTCCCGTCCACACCGAGTGTCCTCGGGCAGGACGTGGTTCCTCCTGATGACAGGCGAGCGACCACATGGCAGCTCTGAGTGAACAGGAAGCACCGTAAAGCATTTTAAGCACCACTTAGGTGCGAACCGTTTACAACTCAAACCCACAACAAAACTATTACCTTCCCTTCTGAGGTCCGTCTTCGCCTCCAACAATCTAAACTACAAACACACACTTTTTTTACTCATCGTAATTTACTGGGACGCGTTATTGTTCCGCTGCGACCAAACAAAACAGTTTCTATCGCCCGCAGCCGGAGCGAAAGCTAAAATTGCAACTGTCTTTTTGTTCCTGTAAGATGATGGATATTGACATTCCTGCATCTGCCGGTTTAAGCCGTTGTTACCTTTCTCGCCTATAGGCAGAGCAGTTAAAGCGAACGGCTCCTCTCTGGAAGACATCTGAGTTTTAATGTAGCTGTGAAACAAGGAGGTCAGCTTTTACTTCTCCATCAAGGCAGGAGCTGAGGTGTAGTTTTCAGTGGTGGGTGATTGGTTATGAGGGGAAACTATGGGGCTGAATGTGATGGAACTCGGTGGGGAGGAGGAGCAGACAAAAGGAAGATGCAGATCTGGATTGTTTTCTGCTGCATTGGCCTTGGCGGAGGACTTCGAGGTGCACATGTGATATCTGTCCGTCATGCAAAATGAGACAGAAGAAAAAAAAAACATAAAAATAACCTCAGTGCTGCTCGCTGTGCATGCAGCTTGCAGATGGACTCGGTGCCAGTGGCGATGCAGAGAATGGACATATTTTGATGGTCTTACTCCAGGAATTTTCTTTCTTTTTTAGCTTAAGAGAGGATTAAATGATGGTGAGGTTTTAAGGCCACACACCTCCAGGGCCTCGAAGAAGTTTAATCAAATGTGCCGGGGAGGTTTATTTATATGCTTTTGGTGTGATGTATGCATTTGGAATGGCAATGCCGTCACTCTAAACAACCCGTGGCTGTATGAGGGCAACTTACTTTTTAACAGCCGGTATTCCCCATACATTTGTATAATTTCACTCCTCGCCATAGAAAAAAAAAAAGCGTACTCTTCAAAGGGGGTTGTATAAATTGATTGGGTAAGAGCTCTTTCTATTCCCCCACCACAGCAATGTGAACACCAGCACTGTGCATCAGAAATAGACCTTCTTTTCAGAAGTATGGAGGGAGGAAGTGGGGGAGTAGAGGAGAGGAGAGGGCAAAAAAAAACGCATGTATTCAAACTGGAGGCCTCACTGAATTGATGGGCACCAGGCGTGGAGCTTTTCTGCGGGGAAATCATTTGCATAATGGGAAAGTGGTTGGAGTTGGAGCTGAGAGCTCTCCTCTTGTGGGGACAGTCAGTGAAGTGGAAGCAGAGCGCCGCTATCAGATACCAGTCCAATGCCGAGGTGCTCTGAGAGGGGGAGATGTATGCCGGCGATATGCTCCTTTTGCTTCCTGTCACCTGCCCGTTTCATCTGCGAAACAATTTACCAACAATCTCTGAGAAGAAGCCCGCCTCCAATACGCGCTATTGAAAGAGGCGGCGGCGGCGGCGGAATTGCTTCGTTCGGCTAATGAATCCTCCACAAGTCGACTCGCAGCGATAAAAGAAAAAAATCTTAATGGATTTGAAAAAAATTCGGCTAAATTTAATTTCTTGCATCTGTTAGAAACCGAAGTAAGATGCAGCGAAACACGGAGGCTCACTCTATTATACGGCAAATATACTCCGCTCACACACTTCACGCTCGCTCGACCGTAAAACCAAATGGTGACCCGAAGCCATCCGCTGCTTTAATAAATACATGAGACCACAAATTTAGAAACACTATATTGCTGTATCATACGGCTAAAAAAAAAAATTTGTGCACATACATTAAGGTGGCGCTTGTGAAAAATGGCTCCAGAGGTTCAGCGGATAGGGAGGACAAAAGCTCATAGACCGCCGTACTGAGAAAGTGTCTCACTGCATGATTTATTGGTCTCGGCCTGTTTTATGCAGTCTTATGATGTATGTGTGCACTTACCAGAGAGGAGGTATGTAGTGTAGGCTAGGAATTGAGGATCGAAGTGAATGATGTTTCAGTCATACATTTTTCAAAGCTTTTGGGGCGGGGTGGTGGTGGTGGTGGTGGTGGTGGTGGTGG
>NW_007578025.1:466967-480097 GCF_000690725.1 Stegastes partitus
GATGTCATCTAAATGTGTTGGATTAACGTCTGAACCAACACGATGTTCGCTTTTACATAAAAATCAAGACGGCAAAGTCGGACCAGGTAACATTTTAGTCTCAGTTTCAACACGGTGCAGTGTACATTAGCAGATATGCACATACAAACCACTTATTTCAAGTTTGTTGAAGAGATTTGGAGACTTTGTTTTACATATTTCCTCAGAAATGTTGGTCCACATGGAGCACAAAAGACACAGTTAGCTGCCAAAAATCACAAAAATGTTCAATAAAATCCCTCATCATAACGGTATAGAGCTCATAATATATAGCAGTTTTAAGAAAATACAAAAATTAAATCCTTGACTGATTATTTAACATTATCCCTAAATAATGTTTCACTAAACTCACTGATAATAAATATAATCCAGGTTTGGACAAAAAAAATCAACAGAAGTTTGTTGCTTCCGTCTGTTTGGAGGATTTTTTTTTCCTGTGAGTTTGTTAAACAGAATTTTATTGCTTAGAACATCCTGAATAAACCAGAGTTTTAGTTGAGATTGATAAGTTCGCTGTTAGTTTCTTATTCAGTGGATTATTGTGCATTATGCATCCCTCGCTAGGGGCTTACGTTGTGTAGAAGATACGAGACAGAGAACGAGAGGCAGAACACATGAAAGCGGATTTGTGATGTTGCAGAGCTGCGCCTCCGCCGACTAAACACTTTCAAACTGAGTACTTTGTGCTCTCTGGAGTTTTCATTGTGGACCAACGTCTGTGCAGCAAGAAAACCTGAAACAGTGGAAACCGCTGGAGAAACTTTACCTGGTAAGTGTCTCGTGAAGTGCAACACTCCACATTCAGTTGCATGAGTAGTAACTGTTCTAAAGGAGCTAAAATATGTTGGTTTTAAACATCTGGAACAAGGAACCAGTGGTTTCCCTCAGGACCTACAGATGAAGCTTTGGCATCACACAACAGACGCAGGAGGTTGTCTGTGGATGATCAATCCACTGCATTCAGAGTAACATAGATCAGTGGTTCTCAAAGTTTTTGAGAACATAAGCTTGTGTTTGTGACCCCCCAGTTTGGATTTTAAATATAGCGTAAGTGATAACTTTTGTTGTTCATGCATTAAAAATGAACGTGTTAATTGCACAGATTAATCTCTTTACATTAACACGTTAACTTTCTTTTAAATGAATGAATAAACTGAATTTATTTCGAACAACTGAAAGGGAAAAATATATAAAAATTAAAGAAAATAATTTTTAAAAGCGCACAAAACAATAATCATATCACATAATCAAATCATACTATTAACAAGTTTGAAAAAGGAGTGGGAGGAAGTCTACACTTTTAATTTTGACAGCCCTAATAACAATTTATTTGATAAATGTAGACTTAGTTTTATTTACTTATTTGTCTTTACAATGATCTGGCGACGCCCTGAAGTTATCTTGAGACCCCCATGGGGGTCCCGACCCCCAGTTTGAGAACCACTGAGGGGAATAAATCTGCTTTCTTTGAGCATTCTGGGCAAATCTGATATCTGTCATTTCAAATATTAGGGGGCAAAGTTCTCAGGTTCATAGATCAGCCTTCATCACACTGATGAGGAAACTTTGAGTTGCATAAACTAAAAAAAACAAACTGAAGCTCACAGCTGCTCTTGCAGTATGAATCAAGGAGCCTATATTGGGACTTGAATCTGAAATACAACGTCCACAATGTGACTAACACATGACCTTATCTTCCAAAATGATCGAAGAGTCGTCTCTTGAATATTGATGGCAAAGAGCCTGCGAGGCAAGTAAAGCGTCACTGCATCCTTATTCATGTGGTGCTTAAAGCTCAGTTTATACATTAATACTGTACAGCTCATAGCCAGACTCTCTGTTCTCTGAGCACAGCTGCTGCAGCGTTTGTCCTGAGTTGCTTATTACCACCGTGCTTAATTTGAATCTCACCGGCTATTGATATGTGCTGCATTCAACAATACAACAGTGTTTAATGTTAGTTAACTGGTAATACATCGTGGCTGCAGATATCAGAGGTATGGTTTGTAATTTGGATGATGAAGGTATGTTTCTCTGGCTGTCGTCTTGATTCCCAGCACACTGTTACCCCCCCGCAGCTCTGTAGCTCTTCTCTTCTGCTGGCAAAAAGAACGAGTTCAAGTCCATCTGACCCGAGCGCTCCAGTTTGTTTCCTAATGCCTGTTTTAATCAGTGGGCGGCCGGCTCTCCGTCGTTAATCAGCACAATTATTTCCAACCCAAAGTCCTGACTGCACACAAACAAATGGGATGTATGCACGTCGGGGGGGCAAAAGGTGGCAGAATGTTTCGCAGCTTTTAATTTGCCGTCCTCTGTAAAGCGTCTGACTCCTCTGAACTGACTTTGATCCTTCACGGCTCTGGATATAAGTTGTCCCTAATGAAAAAAGTGTGACCAGTCAAGGTTTACGGTCCCTTCAGACTGCAACGAGCACCTGCAGCTTTTCATCTAATCGCCTCTTTTATGGCTGCATTTTCCTTCACCGCTCGTCTCTGGCGATATTTAAAACTGATCCGTCAACAGGAAAGCGCAACTCGAGACACCTGAATAGATACAGATGGACTTCAGAGCAACTTTTTAAACTGCACTATGGGGTAATATTTAACATCAGAAGAAAGAACATGGCAGCTAAAGTCTGCTGCTGCATGCACCGAGCAGCCACAACATTAAAACCATGAATAACGCTGATTCTGTCCTGTCAGTGGGTTGGATTTATCAGGCGGCGAGTGAATGGTCAGTTTTTGAAGCTGATGTGTTGGAAGTAGGAAAAATGTGCAGCAAATTTGGCAAACTCTTACGGCTCGATGACTAGATCGAAGCATCTCCTGGGTTGTTGGGTGTTGATGATGTGCAGCGTTCCCCAAAAGTGGTCCAAAGCAGGACCATCAGTGAAGCAGCGACAGGGTTAAGGATGTCGAAGGCTCCTGTTGAGGCTGGCCTGTGTAGCCCTACAGAGGAGCTACTGTAGCTGCAAACCTTAACGCTGCTCCGACAGAACATACCAACATCCATGCCAACTTCTGTGCAACACTGAAAGCTCACCCGACTAACACGTGAGCATGGGTTGCAAAATTCTGGGAATTTTCAAAGTCGGAAACTTTCCATGTGAATTAACGGGAATTTATGTGAATAAATGGGAATAAACTGGGAATTTTCAAAACTTAAGGATTGCTCTTCATAGGGAACTTAAATATAGTTGGGGAAAATGTATTTTAGTATAATCTTGACAAAGTTAAGTAAGTTTTGATGATGTTTTGGGGAAATATATTTATTAAATGTTTAAATTGCAAATATCACATACAAATGTATACATGTAGTAGATTGCTAGCTGATAAGTTAAATGCTAAACAAGCTATAGCTAGCATATGTCTTATATATGCTAGCCATAGCTAGCATAAATAAGCCATAGCTAGCCATAGCTAGCATAAATGTATTCATCTAGTATATAGCTAGCTGATAAGTTAATTGCTAAACAAGCTATAGATAGCATTTGGCTTATATATGCTAGCCATAGCTAGCATCAGCCATAGCCAGCCATAGCTATCATAAATGTATTCATCTAGTATATAACTAGCTGATAAGTTAAATGCTAAATGAGTTACAGGTAGCTAGCATAGCTGATAAGTTAAATGCGAAATAAGCCATAGCTAGCATATGGCTTATATCTGCTAGCTATAGCTAGCATATGGCTTATATATGCTAGCCATAGCTAGCATAAGAGTGCACCTATGAAGCACTCTTATAAAAATGCTACCTACCTGTGTATGATACAATTTCATTATATTACCCTCAATTCCCAGTTAGTTCCCCTGAATTCCCATTAATTCCCATTAATTCCCATTATCCCCATGCAAAGTTTCCAATATGGCATATTTCCAAAATTCCCCAGCTTAACTTCCCATGGAAATTTTCCGCCCCTTTGCAACCCTATGAGCATCAGAGCTGGATTTTCTATTCCGAGTGTGTCGTTTACCCGGGACGAGAGCAGGACGGGAAGAATCTGAGCCGGTGTGATGCTCTGCCGGGAAACTTTAAGTCCTGCATTCGTGTAACTCTGACACCTAAACACTGCTGCAGACCACGTACCATCCTTCATGGCAGCAGTTATTCCCCGATGGCCTCTTTCAGCAGAAAAACACTCCCTGCCACACTGCAAACACTGTTCAGGATGGCATGTAGCTTCAGGTGCTGCCTCCAAATTCTCCAGATCTGTCTGTGGGATGTGCTCGAAAAAAAAAAAGCAAGTCCGATCCATGGAGGCTGCACAGCTTCAAGGACTTAAAGGATCTGCTGTGAACATGTTGGTGCCTGAAACCATCGGACGGCTTCAGAGGTCAGCGGAGTCCAGACCTGCACCAGTCAAAGGAGGAGACGTGGAAAAGGCTTCTGGCTGTTTTCTACAAGTTCTAGTCACTTTGGATGAATTCTGAGTCACTTTGTACAAGTTTGAGGAGACTTTGGATGCGTTTCAAGTCGTTTTCGTGAGTTTAGAGAAATCTTGAGTTGATTCAGACAAACATTGAGTCAGCTCAGAAAGGTTTCGAGTCATTTTTGGAAACTTTGAAGCCTTTTTTTTGCAGGTTTTTGTCACTTTGGACAAATACCGACTACACAATATTATGCAGGTGGTTTTAATGTTGTGGCTAATCCAACACTGCAGAGCTTGTTGGCTCCTTTGCTGCCAGGATGTGACCATCACCCACATTCAGACACTAACAATAGTGCACATTTTTCTTCTTTTCCAAAGGAGGCCACCGCATTTAACGAGACGTTCTCTGCATGTTCGGCCATGGCTGCATCTGCACGAGTGTTAATTACTGATGAACCCAACAGTAAGCATTCATACTCGTAGCAGAAAGAAATGTCACAGTGCATATAATAATAATAATAATAATAATAATAATAATAATAATAATAAATGCTCATCCTTTAAGTCACTTTGCACTCATTTCCTTTGTCAGTCATATTTTATAACGCGTCCTTCCTCTGGTTTATATAACTCATGCTTTTCATTTTTCTGCTAAACCTGTGAAAGCAGCAGCATTACCAATAAACACAGGAGTAATGCATTTACATGTCTAAAAAACATTTAAATTAAACCATGCACCTGAGGAGGCTGACAGTTGCTGCAGCGAGTACATACGAAACACACAGAACAATAGTGGAATACCGCATGCATGGATATGGAATAATATTGTTTTATCACTGACATGAGATGAATAATAGATGATGTGTACGTTCAGAGTATTTGTAGTCACAACTCTGCAGCAATAAGTGCGCCAACTATAAATAAATCACACGCCGTATGTTGCTACTTAAAAGCCGGAGCTACGCGTCGGCCCTCATGTAAGTTTCAGGGATCCTATAAACATCATTTATTCTCACGTTTACCTCTGATGGATGATTGTGTTCTGCAGCATCTTCACGTGCTCGCGTACACTTAAACAAAAGGACCAGTGGTTGATCAGACTTTTGCACGAGGACTCAGGGCAGCAAACGGTTGTAAAAGCTCAGATTTCCTCTAATCCCACTATTCCATCATATACTCTGATTATAATTATTGCATATGTTAATGAGCCTCATAGTAAACATGTGGTGAATCACTGCAGAGGAGAATTAGTCTTGTCGTGTGTTTTGGCTCACACAGTGTGTAGCTGCACCTATTCCTTTGTAATTAAGACTCATTGCACCTTATTCACTATTTCTTATTAATGCATTGACATCTTCACTGTCAACTGTTACTTCTTGTCCTATCCAGTCAATGTACAGTATTAGATTTAAATAACCCCATGACAAAAATAAGTCTCAAATCATGTGAGAATCTTGAGTAAATGCAACTCAGAGAATCTTCACAGTTACTCTGGAACCGTCTCTGGTTCCACATTAAATCCTGACCCACCTTTGGGAAATTTAAATCAAAATTAAAGTCTCGTTTTTTTCTTTCTTTTGGTTCTCTAGTCAGGTCCACTCCAGGTTTCCTGTCATTTGCCAGCTGTTTTTTTTTGTTGATCACTCGTCTGATTTTACTCAGTTTTCTCTTTTAATCTTTTGCTTTTTTTCCCCATTTCTTATAATCTCGTCATTTTATTTAGATAGAAATATGCTTGTCCTGTGTTGGGTTTGATTGATTGTTTTCTCTTCTTTCATGCACTATTGCATGTGAATAACTTTGCGACTTCTAAGCAAGTTTTCAGCAAATACAGAAGGTTGGTCCGACTTACTGGACTCGTCGAATCAACATCATTTTCTAGTGTCCATTCAACTTAACTCTACAGAAGCCGAGAGCGGTCGTTTTCTGTTCTTTCTTCGCCGTTTTCTCGAGATAAGGAGTTAATTTTCTCGTTATCTCGAGATAACAAGAATCGTTTTCCCGTGAAAACGAGATAATTGGTGTTTGTGTTTGCCCGCTCGTGCCCGGTCCAGGATGGAATCCCAGGTGTGTGGGACCTCCCACACACCTGGGAGCCCGGTCAGCTGTTCTCATGACACGTCATGTCGGAGTTCCCGGTCTGCTGTCTATATAAGATACGTCACACCAGGAAGTCCGACAACTTCTGATGAAGGCTGAAGTGACAGCCGAAACTGTCAACGAGATAATTATCTCGTTATCTCGAGAAAACAAACGGCGTTTACAAAAATGTGCGGCCATGACCGCTCTCAGCTTCCGTATAACTCCAAGGGTTGGTTGCAACTTAATTAAATTAGATTGGATGAAGACATTTTACAGTATTAATAAAAATATAAAATGCACAATCGGCTCTTGTAGGCTGAAAAGAAGTTGTGTGTCACTGTACCTCAGTGAGCATGACAGGAAACTTCAGAAGAACCAAACACAATTTCAGAATATTACATTCAATTTCAAGTTTATGACAGTTTCAGTCTAATAACTTCAAAGTCAAATTTTCAGCACAACTACTCAAGCTGAGAAATTCAAGTTACGAGATTTAAAATTTTGATTTTTATTCCAATTATTCAAGTTCAAGTGGCACAGATTTCTGCCCGTAGTCCAAGCAAATGGAGCAACAGAATAATCGGGGAATAAATCGTAAAGTAAGTATTTTCAGAGAGTAATATTTAAACCTGCTGAGTAAATTCATAATGGTGCTTCAGGAGAGCACTTCTGCTTAACGTCGGTTGTTGTAAACGTGCTTTACGAGCGACTTTTAGTCATCGTCTGCGGTAAAAAGCCCAGCGTGAGGAAAGATAATTCATCCGTTCATGCATTCGTTAAGCTGTGTGGCGCATATATAGAAAACGCAGCATATTAAATGGACTTACTGCACGATCGTCAAGCTGCTGCCACCAGTGTTTTCCAAAGTAGCCTAATGAGGAAGTCCCGGGCATGTGCAATCTGTGCAGTTCTCAACGTATTTATGTCGTCAATTATTGATGCTCTGCTCTCTGGTTGTGGGGACGATACAGACAGATGTGATCATCGGGCTCGCTTTGTTTTTAAGGAGGAGGCCAGCGGTCATTAATTAACACTATGTTGTGGGGGGAGGGAAATGTAGTATAATGAAGTCGTCGAATCAAGAAGGCTTCAGCTGCTCTTCGCAGATCTATCAGGAGTACAGTGTCTGTGAAGCTGACGGTGAATTCCCTCCTCCGCTCACAGCTCCCACTGTGCTCCAGAGGAGATCCAGTCGTCGCTGTGCTACCTTTGAACATGATGCGTTTTCATTTATTCATCTCGCATAAACTTGCCTCCCCAACGGAAACGCACTCATCTCCGAAATAACAACAAAACAGGTACAAACACTGTCGCGGATGAAGCGGCCGCGATCGCTCCGGTCCGGCAGATTGGTGTCGTTTAGAAGTCACGTTAATTTGCAATTACCCGACAACAAAGGCGGTTTATGCCATCCACGGGCGGGTCGGAGGTTAAACTCATTCCTCCATCGGGTTGGGATTTCCAGCTAAAGGACATTTTACTGTGGCTGTTTGTGGACACGCAGACTCATTGTGATGAGCTCAGGAGGACGCAAACAACAATAACCTCAACTAATGTCTGAAAACAGACAAGAACTGTGGACTGTTTATCGCAAAAAAGTGGTAAATATCATTCTTCAGGAAAAACATCAGCTTTCATGTTGCTAATTCTTGTTTAGCCCTTTCATTTCCATCATTTCCCTTCACGCTCGCTGCAGGTCTATACGTGGAAAAAGCCGGAGCGACTGTATACATTCGGAGAAAGACAATAAGTAGAGGCCAAGTATTAATGCAGCACTTACGTCTCCCCAACATCCAGAGATTTGGAGTCTAATGATTTCTGCTGCAGCCGAATAATAGGATCCTTCTTCGCGCCACCCTTTGAAGTCGAAGAGCCAGATCATCAGGGTAAAGACGGCCACTTATGATGTGCCTCTGTGCAAATGAGAGGCATTAGTTTGATAAATCGGGGGGGCCTCCAACGTGTTGTTCCAACGCTACCTGTGGCTCGCCACCTGCTCTATAGAGGCTCAGCTTAAGTGTGATACAGCGTGTACATATTCAGCTTCTGTCGATTAATCTGAACGATTTATTCTTTTTTTTTTAGTTGATTCTGTATTTGGCAGCTGTAAGGACAAAACATATTAAAAAAATCTCTCCCCCCTCTAATGAACAGACGACTCACACAGTGTTTCCTGGCGGTGCGTCTTCCAGAACATTCCCCCCCGTGTGTTTTCTCTTCAGGTGTTCTGTGCTGCTGTGGTCTTGCCATCCCAAAGCCTGCACAGTGTACAAACCAGCTCTTTTGTTCCCTGATCATTTGAAGTAGTCCCAGACTTTGGAAGCCTTTGAAAACTTTCACACCGTGAACTGAGCTGCTGCAGCAGTGACCGGAGGCGAAACACCGCCGAGGTCATGACACTGCAGATACACAGTGATACAGAGGAAAATAAATCTGTAATGAATTAAAGGAGTTTTGTTTAAAATCCATACATCGGTTTAAAGCATTTATTTCAATGCAGCTTTACCGATTAATGGCAACTTCATTTAAACCTCCATCCACCCATCATCTCTACACCTTAATCCTCACTAGGGTCGTGGGGGGCTGGAGTCTATCCCAGCTGACTCAGGGTGAAGGCAGGTTCACCTGGACAGGTAACCAGTCTATCACAGGGCTACACTTAGAGACAGACAACCAAGCACACTCACATTCACACCTACAGACAATTTAGAATCACCAATTAACCTCAACATGTTTTTGGACTGTGGGAGGAAGCTGGAGAACCCGGAGAGAACCCACGCTGCACGGGGAGAACATGGAGACTCCACGCAGAAAGATCCCGGGTGTCCTCACTGGGATGTGAACCGGCGACCTTCTTGCTGCGAGGCAACAGTGCTACCACCTGCACCACCCTGCAGCCCTCATTTAAACCTTCTCCGACTAATTCACAATCAAACAACAGATCTCCACTTCTGATTCCACGTCATCGTCAGAGAAATTACTTCAAGTTTGTTTACTTCATGTGCAGTAGCTAATGTTAGCATCAAGCTAATTTAGCTCATTGCCACCATATTAGGCTCATGCCAGTTTTGCGCTGCTCTGTTTCTGGTGGGGGCTGCAGGGTGGTGCAGTTGGTAGCACTGTTGCCTCGCAGCAGGAAGGTCGCCGGTTCACGTCCTGGTGGGGGCACCGGGATCTTTCTGCATGGAGTTTGCATGTTCTCCGGGTTCTCTGGCTTCCTCACACAGACATGTTGAGGTTAATTGTTGATTCTAAATTGTCCGTAGGTGTGAATGTGAGTGTGCTTGGTTGTCTGTCTCTAAGTGTAGCCCTGTGATAGACTGGTTACCTGTCCAGGTGAACCTGTGCCTTCACCATAAGTCAGCTGGAATAGACTCCAGAGCCCCCACGACCCTAGTGACGATTAAGTGGTGTATAGATAATGGATGTTTCTGCTGGACTGGTTTGCAAGATTTCAGAGGGGTTACAGGGGATGCATCTGCCTAAATGTTAAGCCAATGTTTAGCATCCATCCTACACATCCAGCCTCTTTCTGGCCCTCTGACAACTTAAAGAATGACTCAAATCTTTTACTAAAGCAAACCGCTACGGTGCAAAAATACTCTTACTAACACTCTTTAATATAATATTTAAGTAAAAGCACAAAAGCATGTTATCAAAATACACTTAAATTACAAGTAAAAGTGCTCATCAACTCCAGAATGATGTATAATATATGACTGGATCATAATTATTGATGCTTTCATCTCTTTAATGTTGCCGCTGGTGGAGTTAAAGCAGATGGTGGGCAGCTAGTCGGTTGTATCCTGGGGATCAATAAAATTTTGATTTGATCAAACGTGTCGTCACTGCAGGTTTCTCCACCATGCACTTCATGATTTATGTGTTCATTTTATTTTGTGCTGCTAATATGAATGTGCAAAGTAATCAGTTTGTAAAGTTGTAGAGTACAAAGAATTAAAGTACATTTTGGCTTGTTAGGCTTTAATTTTTAACTTTACTTTAAAGCCGATACCTTTAACCAGCTGTTGTCCACGATACCCAGTAGATAATATTAATAATAAAAGGCTTTCAGCATTGATGCATCCTCACAAGTCTGCTTTTCCATTCTGCTCTGCAATTATATCACATGCCTGTTTTTTTTTTTTTTATGTGCACGGGTTTTAAGACTAATTAAACTCGATAAAAGCTGCTATAATGGCACCAAGCGAGTCTCAAACAAAGGCAGGTCTTTTTCCATCAGCGCTGGGTCTTCCTTTACTCTCCAACTATGAATCATGATCTCATCCAACCACCGGATCCATTGTGCAAAACGTAATTACATTCATATATATTCCATTATATTTTGAATTCTCACCTGGTGCCTGGATTTGTGTGTTTCGCTCTATATAACCCTCAGGCGTCAATTTTTAAAAAGTCACTCAGAGGTCCTGAAGGACACAAAATGTCCTTGTCAGAGAGGCTGCCGGGAAAATAATAGACATTATGATTAGTTTCCACTTTTATGGAGGTAGATTTGTTTTAATCACTCCTGATCATAACGACCAAATATTCATGTGTCAGGTTTTTACATAAAGTTGTTTTTTTATGTGAAACAAACAAACAAATATTTATTGTCCTTGCAGTAAGTGACAAGAGGTTTTCTTTTTCTTTTTTATCATTATCAGCCTGTGAGGTGTCGGGGATCAGCAACAGCATCGATTCTGACGGATTATAAAGTTTTTGTGTCCCGTCAGATTAAACAAATATCGCACTCGTGTCCTTTTATTTATACTTCTTGTTCTTATTTTCAAACTTTCACTGAGTTACACTTTGTAACGTGACTTTAGAGACATTTTGGACTTTTCATGTTTGATTTCTTTTTGACAGTTTTGGCGAATTTAGAAATTTTAAACTAACATTACACTTACACTGAAACTGTCATGGGCAGGTCTTGTTCATCACCTGAGTCTTTATTTAGTGATAAAACGTGAATTATGAGCTCATCCAACCACTGAGATTCCATTATATCATTATATTATATTTCATTTACATGAATAAAGACATTTTTCCCACAAACTGATGCAGAAAAGCTGCAAGTTGGAGCGTTAAAATTAATCAGAATGCAAGAAAACTAAGTGTTTAATACTCAAAAATGTCTAATTTTCCAAAGGTTTCCCCCTAAAATATTTAAATGACACCATTTTTTTATTTTTAAATCTAACGCATAAGAAACACAACTAGTAAAACGCGACAATTCCTCCCTATCATTTACAATTTTGCAAAAACAAAGCCAAAGACAACCGGCGTGCTAATAAAAAAATATATATATAAAAACTGAGAATGTCCTTTTTTCACAAGTATCTGAGCTGTGAAAAAAAAAAAAGCAACCTTGAGTGCCACTTCACCACAAACCTGCTGAGGTATTACTGGAGGTAGCAGGATATGAACGATAAAGGTGAGCGACCTAAATAAAAAAATGCTTTTTAAAAAAAAAAAAAAAAATCCCAGCAGTCTTCGCTCAGCAAACCAAAGACGAAGGCCGAGGCAGCAGCGTTTGAAGACAGAGAAATCTTTCACCAGTGGCAGGAGAGCAGAGGAGGAAAACGTCCGCTTTACGTCTTTGTAAAAGGAATAAAACTAAAAAATAAAAATAAGATGAGACAGGAGCAGAGACCAAAGAAGCACCGTGTGGAATACACGTCTTCATTCTTGTGTTGTTGTTGTCATGTCCAGTGTTTCCAGGTAATAATTTGAGAGGTTTATTTGTTCCTCTGAGCACATTCATGAGCCAGACTCCATAAAAACGTGCTGAATAATTGCACTGTGATGCATTACATTGGTAAATGATTGCTTGCGACGCTAAACTCAACGTGCAGGTTTCTTTTAACGCGCCTGCTTGGTTGCGTAATTCCTTCACGCGGTGAGGACACATCGCTAATCGCCTGCATACTCCATTTACTGATGATCATCATTTGCAAAACATTCTTAATGTTGTAAAACCGCAAATGGCCCTGAATAGTTAAATATGCTGCTACCAGTAATAATAGGAACATTTATTAAAAAATAAAAATAAAAAAATCTCCTCAGGATGATGTTTGTATCTCAGTCGGTGTTAAAATTGCAGTTTTGGCTCTTTTAACATTTATTTAAGTGGAAGCTTGGTGTCGTTAGCCTGAAATATCTTATTTAAGGCACCACTGAGATGCCGACACTTCCCTATAAAGACAAATCCTTCACACGGATCTGCGACGCCGCTTCTATTGTGACTCTGACGCTCACCAAGGCCTGTGGTCTGAATCCTGCAAGAACTATTATTTTCAGTTCCTATGCAGTTTGTTTTGTCTCTCTCTATAAAGCGTCCTTGGTTCCCTTGAAAGGAGCCACATTA
Source organism: Stegastes partitus (assembly GCF_000690725.1). NCBI lineage: Eukaryota > Metazoa > Chordata > Actinopteri > Pomacentridae > Stegastes > Stegastes partitus. Next base: position 479,828 of record NW_007578025.1, read on the forward strand.
ACGCAAGATATTATAAGATATCAGCACAGACAACCTCAACGATTCGTCGCACGCAGCTGCTGTTTTGTGGGACCCGCAGTAACGCTGGACACTTTAATGGACGTTGGATTGAACGCTCCCACGTGCTCATGCATTATTCTGCTGTTTGGGTTATTTGTTTGTTTGTTTGTAATCTGATATACAGTACGCTCATTTGCAATTGTATTAGGTTATGGTTAAAAAGGAAAAAAAGGAGTTCTTTGGGTAGCAAGCACGAGAACTTACAAGTGA
>NW_007578025.1:480706-484329 GCF_000690725.1 Stegastes partitus
CTGCTGCTACATGACTGATCCTGTTACACGAATTTCTTCAGATTTACACATTTTTGGCCTTTAAATCGGTCTGTTTTGGACTTTCAGTTTCCACAGCTTTGAATGTGATTGTGACGACCCCTGAGGTCATCTTGTATTTGTGGGTGGTTCTGGTTCGGCTGTTGGTTCTGTGACTGGCTGGTTAAGGTAATCAGGAGCACCTGTGACACCCAGTGTGTGTTCCTGGGTTACTTAAGGCAGCGGTCCCCAACCACCGGGCCGTGGACCGGTACCAGGCCGCACAGATAGAATAAAAACATTTTATTGGTTTATTTTTATTTCCAGCGGAGTCTGCAGGGTGTTTTATTTTGAAACATGACTAGCTCGTCTTCCCGTCACTTCCGTTTGTGCTCGTTTCCGCACTTGACTGTCAGTTTTTATGTCCGGCTGCTAAACGAAGCCGTCAGTCAAAAACAAACGTCTCAGGAGAGCTGCTTTGGAAAGTGGGAGAGACTTAATACTGAGACAGAGACAAAGTAAACATGTTAAGCAATAAAAATAAATTTTATTCATTTATGAAACTTTTTAATTGAAAAAAACAATTATTATTTGTTATGTGCGTAATGACCGGTCTGTAGAAAAATCTCTTGCTTAAAACCGGTCCGTGGTGCAAAAAAGGTTGAAGACCGCTGACTTAAGGGCTGACTGCAGTCTAATCTCTCTCTGCTCTGCTTCCCTCCGCAGGTCTTGCATCGGTCTGGTTATGGGTTAGCTTTCTTTGTTTAGGACGTTTGCATTTACAACGGTTGTACAGACATAATTCATGCACACACACACACACACACACCACTGACTCTGTGTATTCTCACATATTGGTTTGGTTTTTAATTTGATATAATTTAAGGGAATAAAGATAAGCTTTGATTTTTGAAACTTGGTGTGTCTCTCCTTTTGTTGCGGCCGTCTCGAGCCGGGTCGTAACAGCGATGTTCACGCAAAAACAAGTAGAAGCTACTGGATGCAGCTCCAAGAGCAAACACAACAGTGGAGGTTTTCTACATTAGTCTATGAGGTGAGGACGGTGATGTCTTCACCACAACTCGACCAGGCAGTCGTCCTCACCGACGTTAACGCATTGAGACCTTCACAGCGGTGTCTCAGGGTCGCTTATGACTACTTTTTTCTTTCCTTCCTTAGAAAGCGGCTCAGCAGGAGGNGTCTTCCCGTCACTTCGGTTTGTGTTCGTTTCCCGTCACTTGACTGTCAGTTTTTATGCCCGGCTGCTAAACGAAGCCATCAGTCAAAAACAAACGTCTCAGGAGAGCTGCTTTGGAAAGTGGGAGAGACTTGATACTGAGACAGGAGAAAAAGTAAACATGTTAAGCAATAAAAATTCATTTTATTCATTTATGAAACTTTTCAATAGAAAAAAACAATTATTATTTGTTATGTGCGTAATGACCGGTCTGTAGAAAAATTTCTTGCTTAAAACCGGTCGGTGGTGCAAAAAAGGTTGAAGACCGCTGACTTAAGGGCTGACTGCAGTCTAATCACATTTACAACACAGACATAATTCATGCATGCATCACACACCACTGACTCTGTGTATTCTCACATATTGGTTTGGTTTTTAATTTGATATTATTTAAGGGTATAAAGATAAGCTTTAATTTTTGAAACTTGGTGCGTCTCTCCTTTTGTTGCGGCCGTCTTGAGCCGGGTCGTCACAGTAATGTTCATGCAAAAAGAAGTAGAAGTTACTGGATGCAGCTCCAAGAGCAAATACAACAGTGGAGGTTTCCTACATTAGTCTATAAAGTGAGGACGGTGATGTCTTCACCGCAACTCGACCAGGCAGTCGTCCTCGCCGACGTTAACGCATTGAGACCTTCACAGCGGTGTCTCAGGGTCGCTTATGACTACTTTTTTCTTTCCTTCCTTAGAAAGCGGCTCAGCAGGAGGTCCTGCAGCAGCGGTTCTTGCAGTTGGAACGCTCCCGAGCTCCTGCAGCGCAAAACAGCCGGATGTGTCACCCGGCTGATCTCGACAGCCTGCAGCCGCGTCACGCTAATGCGCTTCTGTTTCTGCATTTTCAGACGAGCGAATGTGGCGGAAGAACTCGTAAAAGCAGCGACACAGAGGTACGTGTAGGAGCTATAGACCGCCACAGTGCAAACATGACATTTACACGTGGGTTTTGCAAAATCAGTGAAAGAGCACAAAGAGGAAGAGCTAAAAAAAAAAAGGGATTCAGGAGAGTAAGCGCCTGATATCCTGCTAGAATACAGGTTGTGTAAAGTTGAGGGTGTTTTAGGGTTTATTGTGCAAACAGTTTGTCTCATGCAGGTTTTAGGGTGAAAGTTTGTAGCTCGAGTCATTCACATTATAATACTAAAAAATACAGAAATAATTATAAACTTTTACTACGCTTTAGTTGCAAGATGCTTAACAAGAGACAGAGCGACAATAAAACATGACGGTTCGTGTCCTCAGAGGTGTTTTTAGACGTTCGATGCTCCTCAACAGGAATCACAGCTGCTCCAACATCAGCTGATTGGACGACTCTCTGCTCCTGGATTTTAAACCCGTCGTCTTTCGAGAAACAAGTTGTGCAGCTGCTGACTAATACCAGTTCAAAAGTTTCATAAGGTGTCAGACGCCCACTCGACGAGACCTCAGCTTTACGCTAAAGAGCCAACGCGACGCCACCATCGCGGGGCGCTGAAGGGACGGATCCCGTGGACGCGTACCGTTAGCAAAGACGATAAAACGTTAAAAAATGGCAACCCCAGAAAAGACAGTTGCAGAAAAAGCCTGTCGGTACAGGGCTTTAAACCGCGTTATAAACTGAGACGCTGACTCAGCTGTTCTGACAGTCAGAGGGAGGTTGTTCCAGACTGTTGGGGCTGAAACAGTAAAAGCAAACCCCCCCCCCCGTTGTTTGAAGCCAGGACTGTGGATTTTACACAGCGACTGATTCTCTGGTTCGAGGCGTCGGCGTGCAGAATAAGGCTTTAAAAGTTCTATGAGGCGCAGAGCAGAGCCAGACGATGCCGAGACTTAGATGTGCTTTCAGAATGAAAGAAGGGCAAAGCAAAGGGGTTATTTACTTTAACTTATGCACACCTGGAAGTCCCTTTGCGTGTGGCGGGGTATTAGCTTTATTGGGAACACTTTCATTTTCATACCACACTGCTCGCTTCCATAGACGGTATAAAAGATGGACGTAGCTACAGTGACGTCACCCGTTGGTTTCTGCACTGAGAACATGAAGCCAGGGTTTTGTAAGAGACACATCGTCGTACCCTGGACTCAGCACCGCCCAGTATGATTGTGATTGGTTTAAAGAAATAAAGCAGAGTGTTTTCCCCCTTTTGCAGAATAACAATGGCTGCAGGCAGATTGGCTTTATGAGACTAATGTTCATCTGACTGTTTTAAACGACAATGCATGTGTACATTTCCTGGGTCATTATTTTGTATCATGGTCGCTGTGAAAGGTCACTTTCTGCAGAAAACAATCCTCGTAAAACACAATTCAGTTCAATAAAGCTGCACAATAGCGACGCTGGTGAGATCTTCTCCAGCTCTGATCTATGAAACTGGCACATCCGCAGGGTTTCTGTGCTTTTCTTGCTAAAGTTT
>NW_007578025.1:485320-487151 GCF_000690725.1 Stegastes partitus
CTTCATGCAAATCTGCATTTTTGTGCGGCTTTATTAAGAAACTATTGTCGTTGCACTGGATCTTCATTGCTAATTAGTTTTTTAGAAACTGTATTCATTCATGTTTTGACTTTTTGACGTCGTTTACGACTTTGTTATTCATTTAAATTAGCGGCTGCAGCTATTGAGACACACGTTTAATTGCTTCAGCTGAAGCAACACAAATGTCATGCGATCAATTCCCTCCAAGGACAGCAGCACATGTACCCGCGGGCTGAGTGTACACGGGCCGCAATAACAACGTCGTCCTCTCTGACATGCATTAATATGCCATTGTGGTGAAAAACTTGATTATTGTGTCTTTTTTTTTTTTTTCATTTGATACACAATCACTGCAGTGATTTAATAAAGAATCCTGTAGCTCTGCGCCGACAGTTTCTCTATTAATAAAATGTCAAAATCAGGTTATCTAATGCATATTAAAAGTCGGGAGGCTGCATCCTGGCTCACTGGCTCAAAGCTCATCTCAGGTGGTAATTTGCAGCCTATTTTCCATATAAAAGAGACACATTCCAGTTAATTCATCCAGCCGGAAAACCACGAGTGTCGAGCTCTGATATAGTAATTTGCCACCGTAGCCTGTACCTGAACTAGCTTGTGCTCCGGCTTGCTTCCTGTCGAATATCTCCATATCTCCATTTCAGCCTTAACCTCCCATCCACACACACACAAACACTCACTTATTCTCATGTAGCCACTTCCCGGGGGACAGGAAGCGCTGCCAGAGAAAGTGTGATGTATGTTTGTGTGTGCACCTTCCTGTCTGTGCAGTTGTGCACCTGAGATGCACCCTTCTACGTCTCTCGGGATCGAATCAGGCATCAACACAACCTCCTTCCTGTTTTCTCACACACACACACACTGACACAAAGTTTGCAGCTGTATAAATGAAAAAGAGAGTCTGATGGAGTTTGAGTCTGTGGGAATATAGACTCCCGGGTCTCCGACTCATGACTCAGAGGTAGTGATGGGCAAAATTACAATAGCAGAAAATTTTATAGGATTACAATATTAGATAGACGAAGCATTAAATTAATGCTAGTGGACTGAAATGTTGGAGGGAAGACGGGAGCGAGCGAAGGGAGGCTGTGCCTGTCTCACATTTCTATTCAATCTCTATTACCAGACCACGAGAAACGATATGAATGTGGAATTATATTATCAGAATAAAAAAAGACACCGCTTGCTTGCAATTGTTTTTTTACGCTCGAGAGACCGTCTGGTGCTCTAAAGCCAGATTGGACTCGAGACTACAAATGTGTCGTTCCCATTTCGTGCACATCCCTGCAGAAGATTTCATTTCTTTCTGCGTGTCATTACATCCGCACTAGTGGTTGATGGTGATTGTGCCGTGAGCGGTTCAGGTGCAGCGGCAGGACCGAGCGCCACCTAATGACGGCCAAATCTGTCTCTGTTTGTTTCACGCCGTGTAGTCAAACCCAACATTAGCGACGGGAAGCGAGTATAGACTGTATAAAAGATGGACGTAGCAACCGGCCCCGAAAAATGAAGCCAAACCACAAGTGTCAAAAACCTACATCCACTAGCTGCTGGCTCCAAAAAGTCCTGGCTCCCATAGACTGGAATTGGAAAAGAAGTGATCACAGATTGTTTTCTTATTAGTTTTCATGGTCAAATCCAGAGATCAGATGGCCAATCTGAAAATAACTCAATACTGAATTTTTAAAAAATCGTCAACATTTTGTGGGGCAAGGGGCGTGGCTGGCTTGATTGACAGTCGGCAGCGACCATACAGACGAAGCGAGCAGAAGGCAGTAAATGTGGGCGGGGC